>NC_057803.1:416822035-416831138 GCF_018294505.1 Triticum aestivum | reverse complement strand
GGACCTCGCCTCGCCGCCTCAAGACCCCGCCCGGCGCCGGCGAGCACGCCCGCGACCGCGCCCCGGCGCACCCCCGCCTCACCGGTTCCGGAACCGGCCCTCTCCGGTCACATCCCGACGAACTCCGGCGAAGGTCCCCTGGCGAACCTCGATCCACGCGCTGGATCTCAGATCCGGATTCAAAACCCAAGGGTTGACTTCATCTTTTTCCAAAGTCCCCGATTTATTTTGCTATGTTCATCGTGCCGTAGCTTTGCATCCGTAGATCCGTTTTGGGCATATATCATATCAAAATGTTTGCCTCAAAGAGCACATCATTTCATCTCATTGCATCATTTTCATTTGAGTTCATCTTGATGCCCGAAATGCTGTTGGAAGAGTGCTATTTGAGTTAATTGTCAGATATGCTGCACCAATTAGCTATTTGTCATTTTTGCCACGATTAATGTGTGCATGATATGCCCCTGAGCTCTACATGTGTTTTATCATATGCTTTGCCATCTTTCCAGAGGTGCTATCCGTGTATTTTTGTGATGTGTGTGGTGACTAGCACATGCTTGCGAAGTGTTGCATTTGTTAATGCTGATTTCAGGGACTTAGCAATTCCCCTAAGTCCTTGGACTGTTTTATCAATATGTCATATGTTCATGTTGTTTCCTAGTGATCCATGCCTCTTTTGAGGATGATCAGTAAGGATGATTTGTTAATCTTGTAGTGCTCTATCCATCCATGTATTTGTTTGCAATTGTGGAGCACCCTAGCTTGAGTCAATCGAGCTCTACTTTTGCCAGGCTCAAGGTCACTAAGGGACTTTTGTTAAGCTCTTTGAGTAGCTCCATGCCATGCTTTACTTTGCCATGTTAAGTTCCTGTAGCATCTAGTTTTCATGTTCCAAAGTGTGCTACTTGATCTAAAATTACAGACAAGTGTTGATTTCACTAAGTCTGAAACCTGTTTACCAATTGCACTTTTGCCATGCTTGTTTGTACCTGTTAATGGATGAATTGGCTGTAGCTCAGTGTTCATCTTTTGTTAAGCATCATGAATGGATCCCTGCCATGTATTTTGTTGCCATGTTTGAGTGCTGTAGCATGTTTGTCTTGTTGCATTTAGATGGCTACTTGCTGTTTATCGCAGACCGGTACCATATTTGTTTTGCTTGCCATTTCCAAACCGTGCATCCGATTCCGGCGTTCTTTATATCGATTTCAACCGAAATCGCCTCACCTTTCCAGTGGCACACTTGGATTTCCATGTTGAGGCCAGGTCCATTCATTTCTTGTCAAATCTTGCATATGCATCACATATCGCATCCCGCATAGCATACCATGTTTGCATCATGTTGTTTGAGCTTTGCACGTGGTTGATTGTGTTCTTTTTGCTTGTTTGTCTTGTTTGGGTAGAGCCGGGAGACGAGTTCGCTAACGAGGAGCCCGTTGAGTTTGCTTTCGAGGATCCAGTCAACTCTGACAACTTTGCAGGCAAGATGATCATACCCTCGAAATCACTTCTATCTTTGCTTTGCTAGATGCTCGCTCTTTTGCTATGCCTATGCTACGATGCCTAACACTTGCCTATCATGCCTCCCTAATTGACATGTCAAACCTCTAACCCACCATGTCCTAGCAAACCGTTGATTGGCTATGTTACCGCTTTGCTCAGCCCCTCTTATAGCGTTGCTAGTTGTAGGTGAAGATTGGAGACCGTTCCTTGTTGGAACATTATTTACTTGTTGGGATATCACTATATTATCTTGTTATCTTAATGCATCTATATACTTAGTAAAGGGTGGAAGGCTCGGCCTCTCGCCTAGTGTTTTGTTCCACTCTTGCCGCCCTAGTTTCCGTCATATCGGTGTTATATTCCCGGATTTTGCGTTCCTTACGCGGTTGCGTGATAATGGGAACCCCTTGATAGTTCGCCTTGAATAAAGCTTCTCCAGCAATGCCCAACCTTGGTTTTACCATTTGCCACCTAGCCTCTTTTTCCCTTGGGTTTCCGGAGCCCGTGGGTCATCTTATTTAAACCCCCCCGGGCCAGTGCTCCTCTAAGTGTTGGTCCGAACCAGGCAGCCTGCGGGGCCACCTCGTGGAAACTCAAGGGTTGGTTTTACTCGTAGCTTGATCTATCTGAGTGTGCCCTGAGAACGAGATATGTGCATCTCCTATCGGGATTTGTCGGCACATTCGGGCGGTGTTGCTGGATTTGTTTTAACTTGTCGAAGTGTCTTGTAGAACCGGGATACCGAGTCTGATCGGAATGTCTCGGGAGAAGGTATATCCTTCGTTGACCGTGAGAGCTTGTCATGGGCTAAGTTGGGACTCCCCTGCAGGGATTTGAACTTTCGAAAGCCGTGCCCGCGGTTATGGGCAGATGGGAATTTGTTAATGTCCGGTTGTAGATAACTTGAACCTTAACTTAATTAAAATGAATCAACTGTGTGAGTTACTGTGATGGTCTCTTCTCGGCGGAGTCCGGGAAGTGAACACGGTGTTGGAGTAATGTTTGCCGTAGTTGGTTCTCTAGTTCTTCATTCGCGCTTTGCCTTCTCTTCTCGCTCTCTTTTGCGAACAAGTTAGCCACCATATATGCTAGTCGCTTGCTGCAGCTCCACATATTTACCTTGCCTTACCTATAAGCTTAAATAGTCTTGATCGCGAGGGTGCAAGATTGCTAAGTTCGACGAGGACTCACGCCGTTACTATGTGTCTTTCCCTGATGATCAGTTGTGGTGCCCAGTTGGGGCGATCGGGACCGTGTCGCATGTTGGGTTGATCTTTTATTTTGGCACCATAGTCGGGCCATTGGTGATTGTATGATGTAATGCTATTTATGCACTTTGTTTGACGTGGCGAGTGTAAGCCAACTATGTACCTTCCCCTTTTATTATCTATATTACATGGGATGTTGTGAAGATTACCTTACTTGCGACATTGCTTTCAATGCGGTTATGCCTCTAAGTCGTGCTTCAACACGTAGGAGATATAGCCGCATCGAGGGCGTTACAAGTTGGTATCAGAGCCTTCCCCGACCTTAGGAGGCCCCACAGGTTGATCATTTTTAGCAGCCGTTGTTGAGTCTAGAAAAATGTTTTGAGTCATTTAGGAATTATATATAGGAGAGTTTAGGAATTCTTTTTACTCCCCAGTCCCTTCATTGCTCTGGTAAGGCATCCTGACGTAGAGTTTTGACTCTTCTCTTCTCAAATTTCACTAAAAAAAATTTAGGATCACGCGGGTATCTTGGAATCGTTCCGATGGATTTGTGACGAGAACATTGTTCTTGGTGCCTCCTGTCATTTAGGGGTTGTGGCAGTGTCCCGGGGAGTTGAGCTCCGAGGTGTTGTCATCACAATTTTATCGTTGCAGTTCTGGAATACCTGAGTTTAGTACGCCAACATCGAAAATCTCTTTTATGCAGTTGTTGGTGAGATAACCTTGACCCCACCCAGTACTGGGGCAGGAGTTCGGGAGTATTGCCATAACTTGTATAACGGATGCTTTTCGAAGGTTGAGGTAGATGGTTTCCGAAGTTTTTCTCGGTTATGTGTTGAAGGATGGATACAGCTGGATGTAGGATTTGCTAGATTTGGGTGAGATATTATGCTTCCCCTGTATCCCCAACACCTGATTGCATAACCGGAAAGGTTCGGGAGTTTCATAGGTGGGAATTCTTGTAGCTCTAGGTCTTCTTCCATGGATATTTGGTTTGAGATTGGGATTTCTTACCGAGTATTCGATCTTGATCCGTACCTTGTTGATTTATTCCTCTACCTAAATTCTAAGTGGCTTCTCAATTTATGGATATGTGACCATTTCAAGTGGAATGCATTCGTTTTTATGTTCGGATGTGAAGACTATATGTTGCTATTTCAACTCGCTTGATTCAGCTTCAATTTTATCTGTCAATGTGCTAACGGATGTCACCCTCTTCAGGATGGCTCCCGCTAAGAGCAGCAATCAAAATCAGAATCAGAATCAGGATCCGCCACCACCTCCCCCTCCTCCGGAGGCATGGCAAGCCGTGATGGCCACTACCAATGCAAACACGCAGTTGATCATGCAAATTCTTCAAGAGCGCAATCAAGCGAACCAAGGCAACCAAGGCAACAATCAGAATCACTTTGCTACACTCAACCAGTTCCTTGCTAACTAGCCAAAGACCTTCTGCAATTGTGTTGAGGCAATTGATGCTGACGATTGGCTCGTGGACTCATGCAAGCATTTCGAGTGCAGTAACGTCAGGCCTGAGGACTTTGTCAAGTTCGCTTCCTTCCAACTCAAAGACCAAGCTGCAGAATGGTTCCAGCAGTACAAGGATTCCAGAGGAGGCCGTGTGATTAATTGGGATGAATTACGTCAAGACTTCAAAGCTCATCATATTCCTCAAGCGTGGTTGAAAGCAAGCGTGAGGAATTCCGCAACCTGAAGCAAGGCTCTTTGTCTGTCTATGACTACAACAAGTTGTTTCAGAAGCTCGCCCGCTTTGCTAAGCAGGACGTCCCTGACGAGAAGAGCATGATATACCAGTTCAGGGGTGGTCTCATAGAAGAAATCCAGCTAGCTCTTGTTCTCTTTGAGCCCTTGAGGTACGATGAGTTCTACAACATGACATTGAAGCAAGAGGCTGCTCAATTGAGGTGTGATGCTTCCAAGAAGCGAGTCAGAGATGCTACTCCTTCTTCCTCTACTCAAGTGGCCAAGCAGCAGAAGTATTGGCTTCCTCCTCCTCCGTTCCGTCAGCCGTATCAGAAGAGCAAAGGTGGTAGTGGATCTTCCCACCCACCCAACCCTGGCTTTCAGAACAAGACTTTGTCTCAAGCTCCAAGATCGAGTGCTCCGTATCACCGTCCGCTTTTAGAGGTCACGTGCAACAAGTGCCAACAAAAGGGTCACTATGCCAACAAGTGCTTCAACCAGAGGCGTCTCCCTCCTCCTCCTCCTGTGAGATCGGCAAGTACAACTGTGGTCAAGCATAACCCCAAGCACGCCAAGGTCAACTTGATGAATGCAGCTCAAGCAGAGGACTCGTCAGATGTCATCATGGGTAACCTTCCTGTTGACGATATTCCTGCAAGAGTTCTTTTTGACGCTGGTGCATCGCATTGTTTCATGTCAAAGCCATTTTTTACCAAGCATGAATTCGTTTCTTCTCATTTGGGCAAACAAATGGATATCGTTTCTCCTGGCAGACGCTTGAGTGCAAGTCTGGAGGTTCCAGATGTTACTATCACTTTGGGCGACTACAAGTTCCTTTCTTCCCCAATGGTTCTTGGTGACTCGGATATTGATCTTATTCTCGGAATGGATTGGCTTTCTAAGAACAAGGCACATCTTGATTGTGCAGCCAGGCAGATTCAATTGACTCATTCGTCTAAGGATGTAATTGTCTTTGCCGCTCGTGATGATACAATCCGTCTGTTTTCTCTCAATGAGAAGGGTGAACTGGATGCCATCTCACAAATTCCAGTCGTTTGCGAATATCAAGACGTCTTTCCAGAAGAGCTTCCAGGAATGCCTCCGCACCGGCCAGTTGAATTCGTCATCGATCTTGAGCCTGGCATGGAACCGGTGTGCAAACGTCCTTACAAGCTCGGACCTGAAGAGTTGAAGGAGCTGAAGAAGCAACTCGATATTCAAGAGCGAATGGGTCTCATCCGACCTAGTTCCTCTCCGTGGGGTTGTGGAGTTCTTTTTGTGAAGAAGAAGGATGGAACGGACCGACTTTGTGTTGATTACCGTCCATTGAACAAGAAGACTATCAAGAACAAATACCCACTTCCCAACATCAATGAGCTGTTCAAACAACTCAAAGGTGCCCAAGTATTCTCCAAGCTTGATCTCCGCATGGGTTATCACCAGTTTCGAATCTGTGAGCAAGATATTCCCAAGACGGCTTTCAGGACAAGCTATGGTTCATATGAATACACTTTCATGTCTTTTGGCCTCGTCAACGCTCCTCCGACTTTCTCTCGCATGATGAACTTCATCTCAACGCCTACACCAATGACTTCGTTTTGGTCTATCTCGACGACATTCTGGTCTTTTTGAAGAACAAGGAAGATCATGCCAAGCACTTGCATTTGGTGCTTGATAAGCTCAGGGAACACCAGTTCTACGCCAAGTTCTCAAAGTGCGAATTTTGGCTCGATGAGGTTCTATATCTTGGGCATATCATCTCTACCAAGGGCATTGCGGTGAATCCTGAGAAGGTGTCTGCAATTGTGAATTGGGAACCACCTCAGAATGTGAAGAAACTCCGTAGCTTCCTCGGTCTCGCAAGCTACTGTCGAAGGTTCACTGAGAACTTTTCAAAGATCGCGAAGCCTCTCTCAAATCTTTTCCAGAAGCACGTCAAGTACGTTTGGTCTCCGGAATGTGACATTGCTTTCAACACTTTGAAAGAGAAATTGGTCACTGCTCCAGTTCTGACTCCTCCTGATGAATCCAAACCGTTCGAGGTCTTCTGCGATGCCTCTCTCCTAGGTCTTGGTGCAGTGTTGATGCAAGAGAAGAAAGTTGTGGCTTATACCTCTCGCCAGTTGAAGCCCAACGAGAAGAACTACCCCACTCATGACCTCGAGTTGGCGGCAGTTGTGCATGCTCTTTTGACTTGGAGACATCTCTTATTAGGAAGAAAAGTGGACATCTTCACTGACCACAAGAGTCTCAAGTACATCTTCACTCAACCTAATCTCAACCTCAGGCAAACTCGTTGTGTCGAAATGATTCAAGAGTATAATCCGAGTATCGAGTATACTCCAGGCAAGGACAATGTGATTGCTGACGCATTGAGCAGGAAGGCTTACTGCAACAGTCTGATTCTCAAGCCTTATCAACCCGAGCTTTGTGAAGCTTTCCGCAAACTTAATCTGCAAGTTGTTCCTCAAGGTTTCCTCGCCAAACTTCAAGTCTCTCCTACCTTGGAAGAGCAGATTCACGAGGCTCAACTTCTTGATGCTAGGGTGAAGAAAGTGAAGATTGGGATTGCCAAGAGTCAACCCAAGTACAAGTGCTATCGCCTTGATGACAAGGATACTCTCTTCTTCGAGGACCGTATTGTTGTGACCAAAGGTGACCTTCGTAAAGTGATCATAAACGAGGCTCACAATTCACTCCTCTCCATCCACCCTGGGAGCACGAAGATGTATCAGGACCTCAAGCAGGCTTATTGGTGGACTCGAATGAAGCGCGAGATTGCTCAGTTCGTGAATGAATGTGATGTCTGCAGAAGAGTGAAGGCAGAACACCAAAAGCCAGCTGGTCTCCTCCAACCTCTTGCCATTCTAGAATGGAAGTTTGACCGCATTGAGATGGACTTTGTGACTGGGTTTCCAAAGTCCAAGCGTGGCAATGATGCTATATTCGTTGTCATCGACAAACTCACTAAAGTGGCTCACTTTCTGCCTATCAAAGAGTCTATCACTGCAGCTCAATTGGCGGAGCTGTATACCTCTCGGATTGTCTCGCTGCACGGTATTCCATAGGTGATCTCTTCAGACCGTGGCAGCATCTATACCTCCAAGTTTTGGGATTCTTTCAGAAGGCCATGGGCACCAACATCCGCTTCAGCACAGCTTTCCATCCTCAAACTAGCGATCATGTCTAGCGTGTCAACCAGATTCTTGAAGATATGCTCTGGGCTTGTGTGATATCCTTCGGCATGAAGTGGGAAGATTGTCTTCCATATGCTGAATTCTCCTACAACAACAGTTTTCAAGCAAGCTCGGGCAAGGCCCCATTCGAAATTCTGTATGGCAGGAAGTGCCGTACCCCTCTCAACTGGTCTGAAACCGGTGAACGTCAACTTCTGGGAAATGACTTAATCACAGAGGCAGAGGAAATGTGCAAAGTCATTCGAGATAACCTCAAAGCAGCGCAATCGCGCCAGAAGAGCTACTATGATAGTAAGCACCGTGATTTGGCTTTCGAGATCGGAGATCATGTTTACCTCCGCGTCTCTCCAATGAAAGGTACTCGTCGCTTCGGTATCAAAGGGAAGATTGCCCCTAGATACGTGGGACCTTTCAAGATCGTCAGCAAGAGAGGCGATCTCGCCTATCAACTCGAGCTTCCTTCAAACTTTGCAAATGTGCATGACGTGTTCCATGTCTCTCAGCTCCGCAAGTGCTTCAAGACTCCTGACCGCACCGTCAACTTCGAAGACATTGAACTCCAAGAAGATCTCTCTTATCGTGAGCACCCCGTTGCTATTCTTGAAGAGACTGAATGCAAGACTCGCAATAAGTCAATCAAATTCCTCAAAGTCAAGTGGTCACACCATTCCGACCGTGAAGCCAGCTGGGAACGCGAGGATAACCTCCGTTCTGAGTACCCAACGTTCTTCCAGTCCTAGATCTCGGGACGAGATCCTTTCGTAGTGGTGGAGTGTTGTAACACCCCGGATATGATTTACCCAATATGTAATCCAACTCTTGCCGTTTCCGGCGTTAAGTTATTTTATTTTTTCTCGGGTTCGAGTTTTGTCTCCGTGTGTTGTTGTCGTTGTCATGCATCTCATATCATGTCTTCATGTGCATTGCATTTGCATACGTGTTCATCTCATGCATCCGAGCATTTTCCCCGTTGTCCATTTTGCATTGTGGCACTCTGTTCTCCTCTGGTGGTCATTTCTACCTTCTTCTCGTGTGTGGGAATTAAACATTTCCGAATTGGACCGAGACTTGCCAAGTGGCCTTGGTTTACTACCAGTAGACCGCCTGTCAAGTTTTGTACCATTTGGACTTCGTTTGATGCTCCAACGGTTAACCGAGGGACCGAAAAGGCCTCGTGTGTGTTGCAGCCCAACACCCTTCCAATTTGGCCCCAAACCCACCTAAACCCTCTCCATCATCTAGAGCGTTCGATCACGATCGTGTGGCCGAAAACCGCACCTCATTTGGACTCTCCTAGCTCCTCCTATGCCTATATATACCTCCCCCATTCGAAATCCCGGGTCTTTCCACCCCTAACCCTAGATCGACCCCTCTCCGCGCGGCCGGACACGTCCGCCGGACGCCGGACAACGTCCGCCGATCGCCCGGGCCAATCAGCGAACGCCACGTGGCCCAGCCACCGCCTCCCGCCGCCGGCCTACGAGGCCC
>NC_057803.1:416705866-416821584 GCF_018294505.1 Triticum aestivum | reverse complement strand
CAGATCCGCCCGCGCCCGCCACCTCTTCTTCCTCGCCGCTCTGCCGCACTTCGCCGGCCGCCGCCGCCCGGTGCACCATCGCCGGCAGGAGCTCGCCACCGCCACCGGACCTTGCCTCGCCGCCTCAAGACCCCGCCCGGCGCCGGCGAGCACACCGGCGACCGCTCCCCGGTGCACCCCCGCCTCACCGGTCCCGGAACCGGCCCTCTCCGGTCACCTCCCGACGAACTCCGGCGAAGGTCCCCGAGCGAACCTCGATCCACGTGCTGGATCTCAGATCCGGATTCAAAACCCTAGGGTTGACTTCATCTTTTCCCTAAGTCCCCGATTTATTTTGCTATGTTCATCGTGCCGTAGCTTTGCATCCGTAGATCCATTTTGGGCATATAGCATATCAAAATGTTCGCCTCAGAGAGCACATCATTTCATCTCATTGCATCATTTTCATTTGAGTTCATCTTGATGCCCGAAATGCTGTTGGAAGAGTGCTATTTGAGTTAATTGTCAGATCTGCTGCACCAATTAGCTATTTGTCATTTTTGCCATGATTAATGTGTGCATGATATGCCCCTGAGCTCTACATGTGTTTTGTCATATGCTTTGCCATATTTCCAGAGGTGCAATCCATGTATTTTTGTGATGTGTGTGGTGACTAGCACAAGCTTGCGAAGTGGTGCATTTGTTAATTCTAATTTCAGGGACTTAGCAATTCCACTAAGTCCTTGGACTGTTTTATCAATATGTCATATGTTCATGTTGTTTCCTAGTGATCCGTGCCTCTTTTGAGGATGATCAGTAAGGTTGATTTGTTAATCTTGTAGTGCTCTATCCATCCATGTATTTGTTTGCAATTATGGAGCACCTATCTTGAGTCAATCGAGCTCTACTTTTCCTATTTCGTGAATCTGGGCAGATTGTCTACTTGTTAGCGATTTTGCCGAGGATGTTGTAGTTGATCTATGCATGCTATGTTGTTGTTCTTGCCATGTATAGCTTGTATAATGTGTATTCTTGATGGGTGCATGCTTAGATTGTCATGCCTTGCTCTGTAGTGAGTGCATCGAGCTCGTAAACATGCCTACTTGATATCTGATTTGCATGCTCCAGTTTTTCTCTAAGTTTGTGAACTGATTATGTTTTTGCCATGTTCACATGCTTGCAATTGTATTTTCTGATCCCTTTTGGCTCAAGGTCACTAAGGGACTTTTGTTAAGCTCTTTGAGTAGATCCATGCCATGCTTTACTTTGCCATGTTAAGTTCATGTAGCATCTAGTTTTCATGCTCCAAAGTGTGCTACCTGATATGAAATTACAGACAAGTGTTGATTTCACCAAGTCTGAAATCAGTTTGCCAATTGCACTTTTGCCATGCTTGTTTGAACATGTTAATGGATGAATTGGCCATAGCTCAGTGTTCATATTTTGTTAAGCATCATGAATGGATCCCTTCCATGTACTTTGTTGCCATGTTTGAGTGCCGTAGCATGTTTGTCTTGCTCCAATTAGATGGCTACTTGCTGTTTATCGCAGACCGGTGCCATATTTGTTTTGCTTGCCATTTCCAAATCGTGCATCCGATTCCGACGTTCTTTATATCGATTTCAACCGAAATCACCTCACCTTTCCAGTGGCACACTTGGATTTCCAAGTTGAGGCCAGGTCCATTCATTCCTTGTCAAATGTTGCATATGCATCACATATCGCATCCCGCATAGCATACCATGTTTGCATCATGTTGTTTGAGCTTTGCAAGTGGTTGATTGTGTCCTTTTTGCTTGTTTGTCTTGTTTTGGTAGATCCGGGAGACGAGTTCTCTAATGAGGATCCCGTTGAGTTTTGCTTTCGAATATCCAGTCAACTCTGACAACTTTGCAGGCAAGATGATCATACCCTCGAAATCACTTCTATCTTTGCTTTGCTAGATGCTCGCTCTTTTGCTATGCCTATGCTATGATGCCTACCACTTGCTTATCATGCCTCCCTAATTTCCATGTCAAACCTCTAACCCACCATGTCCTAGCAAACCGTTGATTGGCCATGTTACCGCTTTGCTCAGCCCCTCTTATAGCATTGCTAGTTGCAAGTGAAGATTAGAGACCGTTCCTTGTTGGAACATTATTTACTTGTTGGGATATCACTATATTATCTTGTTATCTTAATGCATCTATATACTTGGTAAAGGGTGGAAGGCTCGGCCTCTCGCCTAGTGTTTTGTTCCACTCTTGCCGCCCTAGTTTCCGTCATATCGGTGTTATGTTCCCGGATTTGTGTTCCTTACGCGGTTGGGTGATAATGGGAACCCCTTGATAGTTCGCCTTGAATAAAGCTTCTCCAGAAATGCCCAACCTTGGTTTTACCATTTGCCACCTAGCCTCTTTTTCCCTTGGGTTTCCGGAGCCCGAGGGTCATCTTATTTAACCCCCCCCCCCGGGCCAGTGCTCCTCTGAGTGTTGGTCCGAAGCGGGTAGCCTGCAGGGCCACCTCGGGGAAACTCGAGGGTTGGTTTTACTTGTAGCTTGACCTATCTGAGTGTGCCCTGAGAATGAGATATGTGCATCTCCTATCGGGATTTGTAGGCAAATTCGGGCGGTGTTGCTAGATTTGTTTTAACTTGTCGAAGTGTCTTGTAGAACCGGGATACCGAGTCTGATCGGAATGTCTCGGGAGAAGGTATATCCTTCGCTAACCGTGAGAGCTTGTCATGGGCTAAGTTGGGACTCCCCTGCAGGGATTTGAACTTTCGAAATCCATGCCCGCGGTTATGGGCATATGGGAATTTGTTAATGTCCGGTTGTAGATAACTTGAACCTTAACTTAATTAAAATGAATGAACTGTGTGAGTTACCACGATGGTCTCTTCTCGGCGGAGTCCTCGGAAGTGAACACGGTGTTGGAGTAATGTTTGCCGTAGTTGGTTCTCTAGTTCTTCGTTCGCGCTTTGCCTTCTCTTCTCGCTCTCTTTTGCGAACAGGTTAGCCACCATATATGCTAGTCGCTTGCTGCAGCTCCACATATTTACCTTGCCTTACCTATAAGCTTAAATAGTCTTGATCGCGAGGGTGCGAGATTGCTGAGTCCCTGTGGCTCACGGATTACTTCCAAACTAGATGCAGTGCCTGATGACTCCGTTCCAAATGACGCGCTTGAGCTCAAGTGGGAGTTCGACGAGGACTCACGCCGTTACTATGTGTCTTTCCCTAATGATCAGTAGTGGTGCCCAGTTGGGGCGATCGGGACCGTGTCGCATGCTGGGTTGATCTTTTATTTTGGCACCGTAGTCGGGCCATGAGTGATTGGATGATGTAATGCTATTTATGTACTTTGTTTGACGTGGCGAGTGTAAGCCAACTATGTACCTTCCCCTTTTATTATCTATATTACATGGGATGTTGTGAAGATTACCTTACTTGCGACATTGCTTTCAATGCGGTTATGCCTCTAAGTCGTGCTTCAACACATAGGAGATATAGCCGCATCGAGGGAGTTACAGCTCAGCTGCCACAGTTAAGCCAGGGATGCATACGAAGGCACCAGCAAAGAGAGTCCCCATGTCTAAGGCCAGAGAATCCACTGCTGAAACCTCCAAGCCATCGGAAGAGGCTGCTGGGGAAGGAAAGAAAAGGAAGGAAAGGGTCAAGAAGACCACTGCCAGAGTGCTTGGCAAATCATCAACTATGAGAGATAATGATGAAGAGGATGCTGCACCAGCACCCAAAGCTCAAAAGCTCATGGGAGATGCAATCAGATCAGGGGATGCTCCATCTAAGCCCAAAGTTTCTCCCAAGCACTACAAAAAATACACTTCCGTGATGATATGTGTTTGTCACAGTAGGTCGCTTTTTTGTCATGGATGTACATCCATGACAAATTTATGACAGAATCAAGATAGTTATACCTGTGCTGTCGTAGAAGTTTTCCATGACATTACCAAAATTATCATCACGGAAGTGTCCACTTCCATGATGATAAATCGCGCGTCACAGAAGTGCTTTCGTCAAGGGTGACCAACACGTGGCATCCACCGTAACGGTACGCCGTTAAGCTATTGGGTTGGGTTTTGGATCCGATAACCTGTTAACAGCCCCGACCAATGGGGATTTTCCACGTGCAAAAGCATCATTGGCTAGAGGAAACACGTGTCGGCTCATTGTCGGGACAGATGTCATCCACTCACTGGACAGAAGGCGCCTATGATACGTTGACACATGGCACGACCCAACAAGTTTAAATGGGCCAGCCCAACTAAAGGCCCACAAGATTTTGCGGACCATAATGGGCCGGCCCAGCTAAAGGCCCACGAGATTTTGCGGATCATAATGGGCTGGCCCAGTTAAAGGACCACAAGATTTCACGGGCCATAATGAGCCGGCCCAGGTAAAGGCCCACAAGATTTTTGTGTGCCATAATAGGCCAGCCAAGGTAAAGGCCCACAAAATTCTTGCGGATCATAATGGGCCGCCCCAGCTAAAGGCCCACGAGATTTCGCCGACATTAATGGGCCGGCCCAGCTATAGGCCCACAAGATTTTGAGGACCCTAGTAGGCCGGCCGGTTAACTGGTTGCCATGTTTTGGGCCAAATGCCGGCCCATATTTGATACGGTCTATTAATGGCCTGCCACGCTCCGGGCCTAATAGTGGCCCATATGAGATCCGGCCCGTAAAAAGCCTACCATGTTCTGGGCCAAATTACGACCCAGATCAGGTCCGGCCCTTCAAGAGGTTTTGGGCCTAATTATGGCCCATATCAGATTCGGCCCGTCAATTGGACACTATGCTTTTGGGCCCGCATGCTAAAGGCCCACTTAGTAATTCGGCCTGATATTAGTTTTGGCCTGTTAAGGGCCCGTTTAACATTTCGGCCCTATATTAATTTTAGCCTGTTAAAAGCCTGTCATATAGTTGGGCCTAACTACTGCCCAGTTTGCATCAGGCCTGCTCGCAGCCGATATCTGATTGGGCCAAACAAGGACCGAGACAATTTTTCGGCCTGTTAAAAGCTCATGATTTGATTCGCACAATCATGGGCCAGGGTTCATTTCGGGCTGCTGCCGGCCCATGAGCCGATCATCACGTTTTAGGCCCAACCTACATCGTGATTGCATGACTGCCCGATTATGTATCGTAATTTTACGGTTTGGCCGGTTTACTGCAAAGACAAGATATATATACAGAAAAATAACTGCAGCATCATGAATAAGAAAAAACCTATACTGTACAATAAAGAAATTACGGCATATTACATCCACTAGGCATCAAAGTTCGCCACTATGATAATAAAGCACAAGCAAACAGCAGATTACATACACTGGGCATCAAAGATCGCCACCAGTCTAAATAAACACGCCGACAAAATAATATACAAAACCGACAACACTTCAATAGAGTTCAAGAAAGGTTAGCCCTGCTGGGGAGCTGCAGCGCAAGCAGCTGAGCAAGATGATGAGACTGCGCTTGTTCAACACTTATATCTTCCTCACTCTGAAAGATAAACAAGCAGACAGATGACAGGTTTTGCACATAAAAGTACCAGTGCTGACAATTCATCACATTTCTTACTGACGAATAAAGTGACACAGTTTAAATTTGCATTAACACAATATGGTATTGTTCAGGTCAAGACATGGCAGGAAATGACATTGTGAAGGAGTTGCCAGCTTCACAACACCACTGGATTACAGATCAAGAACTCATAAGTATCAATGGTTAGTGTGCTATCAATTTATACCATTTTAGATTGGCAAATAAAGAAACGGTTTAAATAATAGTAGAATGATATGACATTTTTCATAGTGAAGACATTGCAGAATATGACATTGTGCTGTAGTGGGTAGGTTCACCACACCACTGGATTACAGATGAAGAACAGAAGCATACATGTAGTGCAAAAGAAGATCACTTGCTCTGTATAGTTTAATTTACATGGTATGAAGAAGGAACTTGGTTGTACAAATAAAAACTTAAATTGAGAAAGGACGAACTTTTGTTTATGAACTACATATAATAAACTTTAAACAAGCAATTTGATGCAAACACCAAAATAAACAACTGTTGCAGTCATGCCTAACCAAATATATACAACAAAGATTGAAGGCTTGAGATGGACAAACTTACATTATTGGTGAAGACAGGCTCTATAAAGGCCTTGTCCATGCTGATGGGGGGCAATTGAAGAAGTTTACCACAAAATCTTCTTCAAAAGCATTGCCTTTATTCTACATTTTGTTAAGAGTAAATATAGATGTGATAATATATGAAAAAATGGAGACTATTTAAGATAAGATGAAGAGTGATGCTACATAACCAAGTAGCTATAAATGTAAGTGCAGCGATACAGGCAAAAGGTACAGCCAAGAGCAATGCACAGCTAAACTTCTTCAGTACCAACCTTATGGTAAGAGTAAATATAGATATGATGTGTAGAAAATGGAGGGCAAAGGAAAATAAGCTGTAGAGTGATGGTACATGAACAACTACCTGTCATTATAAGTACATTGATAAAGGACATCATGTACTTACAAGAACAATGCAGAGCTAAAAAAACATTGGCATTGGATATATTCTACACTAATGTAACCATTCATACTGATCAGATAATTTGGAGCGAACAATTGATAAGCAAGCTATCATGTATACTGCTGTCACATAATGAACCAGGTATGTATGCAAGTATAGTGATACAGGACAATAGGTACTAACAAGAGCAAAGTAGCGGGCAGCATATTTGCGCTATCCTGTCATTCTTGTCAAACCGGAATTCTTCGAGCAGATTTCCTGCAAAAAAGATCCATAAGGCACATGCGGAAAAGTAGAAGTTTAAATTGTCATGTGATTTCATAGACAGTACCTCATACTGGGAATGAGACCAGTGCATAACAAGGATTTTCCATTCAATGTTTTCTAAATTTAGCACAGGAGACTTCACCGGAAATTCGTTTATAGACTTGCCATCAAAGTGTGATTTCCTAAGGTAACACCGATACTGCTGCAATGCTTCCTTGAAAAGCACAAGCAAGCTTTGCTCGTCATGACTATCCAGATTGACCCTCACCTAGTTACAACAATGTAATGTAAATCATTGATGTGTTCAATCAGCAAAAAACAGGAAAATAATAGCCATGAATAATAGCACTTACACGTAAGTTGGACAGGAAGATGTGAAAATGGTGTTTGTCTTCACAATAATCTTCCCATGATGGGAATATATGCACGTAGTCCCTAACAACATTGAAAACATTGTCTTTTAAACTGGGAATAAATGAAATGGGGTTCCAATCTGCAGGAATTGGCCGTATCTGCAGTTGGGATAGGTCTTCGGCCGGTGGACTTGCTGCACTTTTTGCCGGAGTGGGATTTTTCTGTGGTACAGCTGGTGCTATGGCAAAGGAAATCGGTATACCTTTTGTTGGAGTGCAGGTCCTGTGTGGTGGGGCTAGTGGTGTGGCCAGTGAAGTATGGGTACAGTCTGCTGGAGTCGGTCCTACGTTTTGTGTCACTGGTTGTACAGCCAATATAAGTGGGGTGTTGTCTGATTTCTCCGGCACCACCACGTTTTTCAAGGACTTTGCTGGTGCTCCTTCAGGTTCGGCAATCACCCTCTTCCTTTTTGGTGTCTGATGCACAAGAACAACATTTGAGTGGAAAAACATGGTATGATGACAGATGGAATATGTATTGATAATGGATGGGCATGGCATCTCGACATATATGATGAGTAAACTAAGCAGATGGTGGTGCAACAAAGTTGAAGAAATGCAAGACAACATATGCAAGATACACGCAATCAATAAAACCTTGCCAAATTAGAACAAACACCTTGATGGGTGAACAGGACATGCCATCTGCCTTTGACTCCTCGAGGTTAGAATAGTCATTAGGATGATATTCTGAACAAGAATCAACAGGTGGGGAGCATACGAGTTTCATTGCATCCAGAATGGCACTCAATGCCTTGTTGCCAATTTTATAAGTCATTGCAGAGTTCCACAATATTCTTCTGATGCGCAGATTCTGATATTCACTATAATTGCGTATAATATCTGAGAACCATGAAAACATAAATAGTTGTGAGATTATCTTTGTAATGCTGATGATATTCTAATATAGGGGCGCCCCTGTAAACACTTGTGTGCTATCACTGGATTCTGATGAGAGAGCTCATGTGTGCTGTAATATGGTGCGTGCATTTATATAATCTGGCACAAGTACACAAAAAATAGGCTCCAGAAGTAAGGATAGCTGGCAGATGATAGGTTCATAGATTGTTTATTGCCAAACCATGATAACAAGAGCACACAACAACTAGGCAGATCATAGTGTACATAACAGTGGTACACCATAACCAGGATATATAAATCGGGAAAGTGGAACTGGCTGGAAATTACGGTGTTGTATTGCCGCTAGTAATTGAAAGCCTATCGATCATGTATAGGCCAGCTCTATCAGCTGTTGACTGCAGATGTCCCTGCTCCCCTTCATGACAAGGAACATAATGTGCTTCAGAACACCGTACGGGCCACCGGCCGAACCACTGGCCCCACTGCCTGTGTTCCTCCGCCACCCCCACTCCGCCCCCACCCTGTAGGATCTAGAAGTAGATGTGTCTAGAGGGGGGGTGATTAGACACTTAGTGCTAAAGTTGCAATTTTTAGGCCTTTTTGGTGGAGTTTTAGGCACAATTTCAACATACACAATACATATCAAGCAAGCATGCAAAGAGTATATGAGCAGCAGAATGTAAAGCATGCAACTTGCAAGAATGTAAGGAGAAGGGTTTGGAGAATTCAAACACAATTGGAGACACGGATGTTTTTCCCATGGTTCGGATAGGTGGTGCTATCCTACATCCACGTTGATGGAGACTTCAACCCACGAAGGGTTACGGTTGCGCGAGTCCACGGAGGGCTCCACCCATGAAGGGTAATGGTTGCGCGAGTCCACGGAGGGCTCCACCCACGAAGGGTCCACGAAGAAGCAACCACCCACGAAGGGTCCACAAAGAAGCAACCTTGTCTATCCCACCATGGCCATCGCCCACGAAGGACTTGCCTCACTAGCGGTAGATCTTCACGAAGTAGGCGATCTCCTTGCCCTTACAAACTCCTTGGTTCAACTCCACAATCTTGTCGGAGGATCCCAAGTAACACCTAGCCAATCAAGGCGACACCACTCTCCAAGAAGTAACAAATGGTGTGTTGATGATGAACTCCTTGCTCTTCTGCTTCAAATGATAGTCTCCCCAACACTCAACTCTCTCTCATAGGATTTGGATCTGGTGGAATGAAGGTTTGAGTGGAAAGCAACTTGGGGAAGGCTAGAGATCAAGATTCATATGGTAGGAATGGAATATCTTGGCCTCAACGCATGAGTAGGTAGTTCTCTCTCAGAAACGGGATGCTGGAAGTGTAGGCTTAGTCTGATGGCTCTCTCCACAAATGAGGAGGAGGTGGAGGGGTATATATAGCCTCCACACAAAATCCAACCGTTACACACAGTTTTCCTATCTCGGTGGGACCGAATCAACAAACTCGGTCGGACCGAAAAGGTAAACCTAGTGACCGTTAGAGATTTTCGGTGGGACTAACATGCAACTCGGTAGGACCGATATGGTTAGGGTTTGGGCATAAAGTAATCTCGGTGAGACCGATTACACAAACTCGGTGAGACCGATTTTGGTAATTAGCTAACCAGAGAGTTGGTCAAGCAAACTCGGTGGGACCGATTTGCTCTTTCGGTGAGACCGAAAAGTTACAAAAAGGAAACACTGAATTTACATTGCAATCTCGGTGGGAACGATTCGCTCTTTCGGTGAGACCGAGAAGTTACAAAAGGGAAACAGAGAGTTTGCAATCCCATCTCGGTGAGACCGAGATCCCTATCGGTAGAACCGATTTGCTTAGGGTTTGGCAGTGGCTTATGATAAGTGAAACTCGGTGGCGCCGAATAGAAAGAATCGGTAGGGCCGAGTTTGGCTTAGGGTTTAGGTCATATGTGGATATGGGAAAGTAGTTGAGGGTTTTGGAGCATATCACTAAGCACATGAAGCAAGAGGCTCATTAAGCAACACCTCATCCCTCCTTGATAGTATTGGCTTTTCCTATGGACTCAATGTGATCTTGGATCACTAAAATGTAAAATGAAGAGTCTTGATCTTGAAGCTTTAGCCAATCCTTTGTCCTTAGCATCTTGAAGGAGTTCCCACAACCTTTAGTCCATGCCACTCCATTGTTGAACTTATCTGAAACATACTAGATAGAAACATTAGTCCAACAAGAGATATGTTGTCATCAATTACCAAAACCACCTAGGGAGCACTTGTGCTTTCAATCTCCCCCTTTTTGGTAATTGATGTCAACATACATCAAAGCTTTAGATAAAGAAATAAAGAACAGCAAGTAAAGCTTTGGAAGGACATGTAACAAGCATAGGCTCCCCCTACATGTACGCACTCATGTAAATATGAAATATAGAGGCATGTGAGAGCATAACCATGACAGAGTAGGCAATGTGTTACATGTATCTTGGCCATATGCATCAGAGGAAAATATTATCAAGGAAAATACCTTCATGCTCATGAGTCCTTCTTGCAAATAGTATGTACATAAGCAAGAACTCCTCATACTCATGATTTTGATGCATATACTTACCTTGTGGTCTTGAGTTGGCTTAGGATGGAATGAACCTGCACAAACAAAGTTAGCTAACACAGGTACATCCACTAGCCAGAGCAAACAAAAGAAACCACAAGAATACCAAGACTGGGATGACATGTAGAGAGTGAGTACAAGGTACCACATTGGATTCAACATGTCCCCAAGAATAAAGATATGCAATGAATTTGACTGATTTCTTTCCCTTAGGTGTCTTGCTCCCCCTGAATCTTACATGGGATATTGGGAGAAGATAGGGAACAGAAAATCAAAGCTGAAAGATACAATTGGATAGAACTTAATGCAAATACATGTCTTTCCCCCAAAAAGGCATGTGACATCTCTCCTCTTGAACATCAAGCATCTGGGGATCCTTGAGTATTCTCTCCCCCTGGAAGTCTCTCTCTCCCCCTTAATACTTTCTCTCTTGTAGGTTTGGTCCTTGAGACTTTTTCTCTCCCTTGATGTGATCTCTCTCTCCTACAAGCTTTGATGTGATCTCTCTCTCCCCCTTTGACATCAATTTCCAAGAAGGGCTTTCTGGAATCCGTCGTATAGGTTTGGTCCTTGAGACTCAGCACAAAGCAATGGATAAAATTGTGATGCTTGAAGAGGACAAGATTCATTGAGTAGAGCTGGATCAGAAGAAATATAGAACACATGGCAAACTGTTTTTCCTGTAGCGAAGTCGGTGGCACCGTGTGGTATGTTTCATTGGCACCAAAAAGATTCGGTTGGACCGAAAGTTACAAGTCGGTGAAACCGAGTTCACACAGAGAAAAACACTTGTCACCTCAGCTCACTAGACATGTAGGATATCACAAAGATTTGCAATGAATTTCCTGAAGGATTTGCAAGGTATTAAATGCAGAAAATGCAGAACAAAAACAAAAGGAAAAGAGAAGAAACTTAAAGATCTAGATGAAGTTTTTTTTGAAAAAGAGAAAGAAAATAAACATGCATGAGACAAATGCAATAACACAGAAAATAACACAAGAGAACTTCATCTAGAGTTGGGCGGTGACATAGTCACCTATGTTAAGAGTATATTGACTTAGGAGTCAAGTGAGAACACTTGATCATAGGTCATACTCATCGTTTAAGCTCAAAATGGGGTTACCATTTTTCGTTTAAGCATCTTGATGTATTCACATCTTGTTGAGTTTCTTTGACTCATGTCTTGGAGTAAAGCTTCTCTAAGATGGAATAACATACCTTGGGTGGTGGTGTGGTTCTTGCTCATGTAAATGAACTTGTGTGGGTGCTCAAGGTTGATGTAGCTCATCAAGAGTTGGGAGCACCACTTGGAGTTTGAGTTCATCTACCTACATGGGTTAGTTCTTGCAAGGAAGAGCACTTGTGTATCCAAAAATGACAATCATGAAGCTCAACATAGAATTTGTCAAAGGATATGTTTGAAAGGTTTTGTGCTTCCTTGTCTTCAACCACCATTGTGTAGAGTCTTGGTGATGTAGAGATTGCTCAAGATGTGAGTGAGTCGGAATCTCATGGAATTAGATTCAACCAAGCACCTACATGGGTTAGACAACATGCAAGGTACAAATATATCCAAGACATAAGATAGTCATTATAAGAGATATATCATGGATTAGTCATAAGCTCATGTCTTGCATGTATCCAATGGAGTTTATACTCCAAGTTCGAAGCATCAATGATGTTCAATTCACCTCTCAACCTGCAAAATACTTTCTCATCAAGAGGTTTAGTAAATATATCCGCTAATTGCTTATCGGTCCGAACATGCTTAAGATTAATGTCACCCTTAGCAACATGATCTCGAATGAAATGATGACGAACTTCAATATGCTTAGTTGGAGAATGTTGTACAGGATTATGACCAATTTTGATAGCACTTTCATTGTCACAAAGCAGTGGAACATGTTTCACATAAATCCCATAATCTTTAAGAGTTTGGGTCATCCAAAGTAATTGAGCACAACATGAACCAGCGGCAATGTATTCCGCTTCGGTGGTGGATAA
Organism: Triticum aestivum; assembly: GCF_018294505.1. Taxonomy (NCBI): domain Eukaryota; kingdom Viridiplantae; phylum Streptophyta; class Magnoliopsida; order Poales; family Poaceae; genus Triticum; species Triticum aestivum. Next base: position 416,808,936 of record NC_057803.1, on the reverse strand, counting down.
GGATAGCGAGTTCTGTTTCTTGGAAGACCAAGACACAAGAGATCTACCAAGAAATTGACAAGTACCCGAAGTGGACTTTCTATCAACCTTGTCTCCGGCATAATCTGAGTCGGAATAGCCAACAAGATCAAAAGAAGACCTCTTAGGATACCAAATGCCAAAATTTGGTGTATGGATTAAATATCTCACTATCCTTTTCACAGCCTTAAGATGACATTCTTTAGGAGCAGCTTGATATCGTGCACACATGCACACACTTAGCATAATATCGGGACGTGAAGCACATAGGTATAACAATGAACCAATCATAGAGCGATAAACCTTTTGATCAACCGGTTCACCATCTTTGGTTAAATCATTATGTCCACTAGTAGGCATGGGTGTAGACATACCTTTGCATTCTTGCATATTGAACTTCTTGAATAAGTCCTTGGTGTACTTTGTTTGAGAGACAAATGTACCTTCCTTAGTTTGCTTGATTTGCAAACCGAGAAAGAATTTGAGTTCACTCATCATAGACATCTCAAACTTCTCTGACATTAGCTTTCCAAACTTTTCACTAAAGAGAGGGTTAGTTGAACCAAATATGATATCATCAACATAAATTTGGCATACAAATAGTTCTCCATTAACCCTTTTAGTAAAAAGAGTAGAATCAATTTTACCAATTTCAAAACCACTTGTAATAAGGAACTTGGTCAAGCATTTATACCATGCTCTAGGAGCTTGTTTAAGACCATAAAGAGCTTTGTGAAGTTTGTAAACATGATTTGGTTTCTTAGGATTGATAAAGCCGGGAGGTTGTTTGACATAAACTTCCTCCTCTATTTCACCATTTAGAAAAGCACTTTTAATGTCCATTTGGTACAAGGTGATATTATGGTGATTAGCATAGGCAAGTAAGATGCGAATGGACTCAAGTCTAGCAACGGGAGCATATGTCTCACCATAGTCCATACCTTCGACTTGTGTGTACCCTTGGGCGACGAGACGTGCTTTGTTGCGAACCACTTGTCCATCTTCATCTTGCTTGTTGCGAAACACCCATTTGGTACCAATGATGTTGTGGTTGTTGTCGGGCTTCTCAACCAATGTCCAAACTTGGTTTCTCTCAAAATTGTGTAGCTCTTCATGCATAGCGTTTATCCAATCCGGATCTTCCAATGCTTCTTCAACCTTCATAGGTTCAATGCTAGAGATGAATGAATAGTTTTCACAAAAGTTAGCTAAACGAGTTTTTGAGCGAGTGATTCTCCCGGTTTGTATATCATTGAGGATTTGCTCGACGGGATGATCTTTGGCAATTCTTGCTCGAACTCGTGAGAGCTTTTGCTTGGGTCTTCGTTGAACATCTTCTTCATCTTGTTCTTCTTCTTGGCCTTCTTCATTGTTGACGTCGTCGTTCTCTTGTCGTGGTGGAGAAAGAGGTTGTTGATGTTCGTCTTGATGCATTTCCTTGTCTTCTTCATCTTGGTGTGTCCCACTTGTGGATGCTTCCGTGTCGATTCTTGGTTCACCTTGTCGTGAAGTAGAAGCTTCCACTTGGACGGATGAAGTACTCTCCTTCACCTCCGTTGGACGAATTTTGCCAATGGACAAGTCTTGGATTGCTTCTGAAGGGTCTTTGTCTCCTACATCAATTGGCAATTGCTCTACTTGCGAGCCATTAGATTCATCAAACTTCACATCTACCGTCTCTTCAACCTTTCGGGTGAAATTGTTGTAGACACGGTAAGTGTGAGAGTTTGAGCCATAACCAAGTAGAAAACCTTCATGAGATTTAGGAGCAAACTTTGAACGACGATGCTTATCAAGAATGTAGCACTTTGAGCCGAATACTCGAAAGTATCCAACTTGGGGTTTGTTACCGGTGAGAAGCTCGTATGCCGTCTTGCCGAGTAGCTTGTGAAGATATAAGCGATTTGTTGCGTGACAAGCTGTCTCAACCGCTTCTGCCCAAAAGTGCTTCGGCGTCTTGTATTCATCAAGCATCGTTCTTGCCATTTCGATGAGCGTCCGGTTCTTCCTCTCAACAACTCCATTTTGTTGAGGTGTGTACGTAGCCGAGAACTCGTGTGAAATCCCTTCTTCGTCAAGAAAGGTGTCCACATTTGCGTTCTTGAACTCCGTTCCGTTGTCACTCCGAACCTTCTTGATCTTCACGTCAAACTGATTTTGGGCCTTCCTAGCGAAGTTTCTGAAGATCTTCTGGACCTGCGACTTGTCATTAAGAAAGAACACCCACGTAAATCTTGAAAAATCATCAACTATAACTAGACCAAAAGAATTTCCACCGAGACTCTTGTAGGCGTTGGGACCAAAAAGATCCATATGAAGTAGCTCGAGTGGCCTCCTTGTGGTCATGATGTTCTTCACGGGATGCCTTCCTCCAACCTGTTTACCTGCTTGACAAGCACTGCAAAGTCTATCCTTATCAAATATGACATCGTTAACTCCAAGGATATGATTTCCTTTAATAAGCTTGTCAAGGTTTCTCATGCCAACGTGACCTAGTCGTCTATGCCACAACCAACCTTTTGAGGATTTAGCAACAAAGCAAGTTTTAGGTTGTGCCTTTTTAGAGAAATCGACAATGTAAAGATCACCTCTACGCATACCGGTAAAGACCATTTTATGATTGTCTCGACGAAATACTTGGCAATCTACCTCAGTAAATAGGACATTCAAACCGAAATCAGCAAGTCTAGATACTGAAAGTAAGTTGTAGCCGAGAGATTCAACGAGCATGACATTTTGAATGGAACTATCATGTGAGATGGCCACCTTACCAAGGCCAACCACTTTACCCTTTGAATTATCACCAAAGGTGACATATTTTCGAGGGCCGTCATTTTCAGCAAGCTCACGAAACATCTCTTCATCTCCGGTCATATGATCAGTACATCCACTATCAAGAACCCATTCCTTTCCTCCTGATTCATATCCCCGAAGATTTGCCATAAGACCAAAATGTCTCATTGCATCATCAAGATCGAAGTCACTATCATCATCATCATCATAGTATCCATGTTCATCATGATCTTGTGACTCATCATTTCCTAGAGAGGGTAATTCATTAGATAAATGATCATCAAAGTGGTCACTTTTATGAATTCTTATAGCTTCGAATATGATATCACTAATGATTCCAACATCTCCTTTAGCATGCTTAAGATTGGTAAGTTCAAATAGACAATTACCAAAACTAGGATCACTAGAGTTCATCTTACTCAAGGCAATAGATTTATGGAGAATTTCATCCAAAGTTTTCAAGGAATGATCGGGAAATCGTTCCTCAAGAAATTTCCATATAGTATAGGCACAATTAAGAGTAGGCAAACTAGCAATCAAATTTTTGGGCAATCCTCTAATGATGAGCTCAATAGTTCTAAGATTGCGAATCATGTCAATATCTTCATCTAGGGTAGGATGCAAAGGATCAATATGAGGTGCACAAGGGCTAGCAATATACTTGTTCAAATGATATTGATTGAAATTACAAGCATCTCATTTTTCCACTCATGAAAATACTCTCCATCAAGAATAGGCACTCTATGTCTAAGACTCCCTAAAGTAGACACATCCATCTTCCTCCAATGGTGATTAAACCAAGGCAATGGAGACCAAAGCTCTGATACCACTTGTAGGATCTAGAAGTAGATGTGTCTAGAGGGGGGTGATTAGACACTTAATGCTAAAGTTGCAATTTTTAAGCCTTTTTGGTTTAAGTGGAGTTTAGGCACAATTTCAACATACACAATACATATCAAGCAAGCATGCAAAGAGTATATGAGCAGCGGAATGTAAAGCATGCAACTTGCAAGAATGTAAAGGGAAGGGTTTGGAGAATTCAAACGCAATTGGAGACACGGATGTTTTTCCCGTGGTTCGGATAGGTGGTGCTATCCTACATCCACGTTGATGGAGACTTCAACCCACGAAGGGTAACGGTTGCGCGAGTCCACGGAGGGCTCCACCCACGAAGGGTAACGGTTGCGCGAGTCCACGGAGGGCTCCACCCACAAAGGGTCCACGAAGAAGCAACCACCCACAAAGGGTCCACGAAGAAGCAACCTTGTCTATCCCACCATGGCCATCGCCCACGAAGGACTTGCCTCACTAGCGGTAGATCTTCACGAAGTAGGCGATCTCCTTGCCCTTACAAACTCCTTGGTTCAACTCCACAATCTTGTCGGAGGCTCCCAAGTAACACCTAGCCAATCTAGGAGACACCACTCTCCAAGAAGTAACAAATGGTGTGTAGGTAATGAACTCCTTGCTCTTGTGCTTCAAATGATAGTCTCCCCAACACTCAACTCTCTCTCATAGGATTTGGATCTGGTGGAAAGAAGGTTTGAGTGGAAAGCAACTTGGGGAAGGCTAGAGATCAAGATTCATATGGTAGGAATGGAATATCTTGGCCTCAACACATGAGTAGGTAGTTCTCTCTCAGAAATAGGATGCTGGAAGTGTAGGCTTAGTCTGATGGCTCTCTCCACGAATGAAGAGGAGGTGGAGGGGTATATATAGCCTCCACACAAAATCCAACCGTTACACACAGTTTTCCAATCTCGGTGGGACCGAATCAACAAACTCGGTCGGACCGAAAAGGTAAACCTAGTGACCGTTAGAGATTTTCGGTGGGACTGACATGCAACTCGGTAGGACCGATATGGTTAGGGTTTGGGCATAACGTAATCTCGGTGAGACCGATTACACAAACTCGGTGAGACCGATTTTGGTAATTAGCTAACCAGAGAGTTGGTCAGGCAAACTCGGTGGGACCGATTTGCTCTTTCGGTGAGACCAAAAAGTTACAAAAAGGAAACACTGAATTTACATTGCAATTTCGGTGGGACCGATTCGCTTTTTCGGTGAGACCGAAAAGTTATGAAAGGGAAACAGAGAGTTTGCAATCCCATCTCGGTGAGACCGAGATCCCTATCGGTAGAACCGAATTGCTAGGGTTTGGCAGTGGCTTATGACAAGTGAAACTCGGTGGCGCCGGATAGAAAGAATCGGTAGGACCGAGTTTGGCTTTGGGTTTAGGTCATATGTGGAAGTGGGAAAGTAGCTGAGGATTTTGGAGCATATCATTAAGCACATGAAGCAAGAGGCTCATTAAGCAACACCTCATCCCTCCTTGATAGTATTGGCTTTTCCTATGGACTCAATGTGATCTTGGATCACTAAAATGTAAAATGAAGAGTCTTGAGCTTGAAGCTTTAGCCAATCCTTTGTCCTTAGCATCTTGAAGGAGTTCCCACAACCTTTAGTCCATGCCACTCCATTGTTGAACTTATCTGAAACATGCTAGATAGAAATGTTAGTCCAACAAGAGATATGTTGTCATCAATTATCAAAACCACCTAGGGAGCACTTGTGCTTTCAATCTCCCCCTTTTTGGTAATTGATGGCAACATACATCAAAGCTTTAGATAAAGATATAAAGAACAGCAAGTAAAGCTTTGGAAGGACATGTAACAAGCATAGGCTCCCCCTACATGTATGCACTCATGTAAATATGAAATATAGAGGCATGTGAGAGCATAACCATGACAGAGTAGGCAATGTGTTACATGTATCTTGGCCATATGCATCAGAGCAAAAGATTATCAAGGAAAATACCTTCATGCTCATGAGTCCTTCTTGCAAACAGTATGTACATAAGCAAGAACTCCTCATACTCATGATTTTGATGCATATACTTACCTTGTGGTCTTGAGTTGGCTTAGGATTGAATGAACCTGCACAAACAAAGTTAGATAACACAGGTACATGCACTAGCCAGAGCAAACAAAAGAAACCACAAGAATACCAAGACTGGGATGACATGTAGAGAGTGAGTACAAGGTACCACATTGGATTCAACATGTCCCCAAGAATAAAGATATGCAATGAATTTGACTGATTTCTTTCCCTTAGGTGTCTTGCTCCCCCTGAATCTTACATGGGATATTGGGAGAAGATAGGGAACAGAAAATCAGAGCTAAAAGATACAAATGGATAGAACTTAATGCAAATACATGTCTTTCCCCCAAAAAGGCATGTGACATCTGTCCTCTTGAACATCAAGCATCTGGGGATCCTTGAGTATTCTCTCCCACTGGAAGTCTCTCTCTCCCCCTTAATACTTTGTCTCTTGTAGGTTTGGTCCTTGAGACTTTTCTCTCCCTTGATGTGATCTCTCTCTCCTACAAGCTTTGATGTGATCTCTCTCTCCCCCTTTGACATCAATTTCCAAGAAGGGCTTTCTGGAATCCGTCGTATAGGTTTGGTCCTTGAGACTCATCACAAAGCAATGGATAAAACTGTGATGCTTGAAGAGGACAAGATTCATTGAGTGGAGCTGGATCAGAAGAAATATAGAACAAGTGGCAAACTGTTTTTCCTGTTGCGAAGTCGGTGGCACCGAGTGGTATGTTTCGGTGGCACCGAAAAGATTCGGTTGGACCGAAAATTACAAGTCGGTGAAACCGAGTTCACACAGAGAAAAACACTTGTCACCTCAGCTCACTAGAATGTAGGATCTCACAAAGATTTGCAATGAATTACCTGAAGGATTTGCAAGGAATTAAATGCAGAAAATGCAGAACAAAAACAGAAAGAAAAGAGAAGAAACTGAAAGATCTAGATGAAGTTTTTTTTTTGAAAAAGAGAAAGAAAATAAACATGCATGAGACAAATGCAATAACACAGAAAAGAACACAAGAGAACTTCATCTAGAGTTGGGCGGTGACATAGTCACCTATGTTAGAGTATATTGACTTAGGAGTCAAGTGAGAACACTTGATCATAGGTCATACTCATCGTTTAAGCTCAAAATGGGGTTACCATTTTTCGTTTAAGCATCTTGATGTATTCACATCTTGTTGAGTTGCTTTGACTCATGTCTTGGAGTAAAGCTTCTCTAAGATGGAATAACATACCTTGGGTGGTGGTGTGGTTCTTGCTCATGTAGTTGAACTTGTGTGGGTGCTCAAGGTTGATGTAGCTCATCAAGAGTTGGGAGCACCACTTGGAGTTTGAGTTCATCTACCTACATGGGTTAGTTCTTGCAAGGAAGAGCACTTGTGTATCCAAAAATGACAATCATGAAGCTCAACATAGAATTTGTCAAAGGATATGTTTGAATGGTTTTGTGCTTCCTTGTCTTCAACCACCATTGTGTAGAGTCTTGGTGATGTAGAGATTGCTCAAGATGTGAGTGAGTCGCAATCTCATGGAATTAGATTCAACCAAGCACCTACATGGGTTAGACAACATGCAAGGTACAAATATATCCAAGACATAAGATAGTTATCATAAGAGATATATCATGGATTAGTCATAAGCTCATGTCTTGCATGTATCCAATGGAGTTTCTACTCCAAGTTCGAAGCATCAATGATGTTCAATTCACCTCTCAACCTGCAAAATACTTTCTCATCAAGAGGTTTAGTAAATATATCCGCTAATTGCTTATCGGTGCGAACATGCTTAAGATTAATGTCACCCTTAGCAACATGATCTCGAATGAAATGATGACGAACTTCAATATGCTTAGTTCGAGAATGTTGTACAGGATTATGACCAATTTTGATAGCACTTTCATTGTCACAAAGCAGTGGAACATGTTTCACATAAATCCCATAATCTTTAAGAGTTTGGGTCATCCAAAGTAATTGAGCACAACATGAACCAGCGGCAATGTATTCCGCTTCGGCGGTGGATAAGGATACCGAGTTTTGTTTCTTGGAAGACCAAGACACAAGAGATCTACCAAGAAATTGACAAGTACCCGAAGTGGACTTTCTATCAACCTTGTCTCCGGCATAATCCGAGTCGGAATAGCCAACAAGATCAAAAGAAGACCTCTTAGGATACCAAATGCCAAAATTTGGTGTATGGATTAAATATCTCACTATCCTTTTCACAGCCTTAAGATGACATTCTTTAGGAGCAGCTTGATATCGTGCACACATGCACACACTTAGCATAATATCGGGACGTGAAGCACATAGGTATAACAATGAACCAATCATAGAGCGATAAACCTTTTGATCAACCGGTTCACCATCTTTGGTTAAATCATTATGTCCACTAGTAGGCATGGGTGTAGACATACCTTTGCATCCTTGCATATTGAACTTCTTGAATAAGTCCTTGGTGTACTTTGTTTGAGAGACAAATGTACCTTCCTTAGTTTGCTTGATTTGCAAACCGAGAAAGAATTTGAGTTCACTCATCATAGACATCTCAAACTTCTCTGACATTAGCTTTCCAAACTTTTCACTAAAGAGAGGGTTAGTTGAACCAAATATGATGTCATCGACATAAATTTGGCATACAAATAGTTCTCCATTAACCCTTTTAGTAAAAATAGTAGAATCAATTTTACCAATTTCAAAACCACTTGTAATAAGGAACTTGGTCAAGCATTTATACCATGCTCTAGGAGCTTGTTTAAGACCATAAAGAGCTTTGTGAAGTTTGTAAACATGGTTTGGTTTCTTAGGATTGATAAAGCCGGGAGGTTGTTTGACATAAACTTCCTCCTCTATTTCACCATTTAGAAAAGCACTTTTAATGTCCATTTGGTACAAGGTGATGTTATGGTGATTAGCATAGGCAAGTAGGATGCGAATGGACTCAAGTCTAGCAACGGGAGCATATGTCTCACCATAGTCCATACCTTCGACTTGTGTGTACCCTTGGGCGACGAGACGTGCTTTGTTGCGAACCACTTGTCCATCTTCATCTTGCTTGTTGCGAAACACCCATTTGGTACCAATGATGTTGTGGTTGTTGTCGGGCTTCTCAACCAATGTCCAAACTTGGTTTCTCTCAAAATTGTGTAGCTCTTCATGAATAGCGTTTATCCAATCCGGATCTTCCAATGCTTCTTCAACCTTCATAGGTTCAATGCTAGAGATGAATGAATAGTTTTCACAAAAGTTAGCTAAACGAGTTTTTGAGCGAGTGATTCTCCCGGTTTGTATATCATTGAGGATTTGCTCGACGGGATGATCTTTGGCAATTCTTGCTCGAACTCATGAGAGCTTTTGCTTGGGTCTTCGTTGAACATCTTCTTCATCTTGTTCTTCTTCTTGGCCTTCTTCATTGTTGACGTTGTCGTTCTCTTGTCGTGGTGGAGAAAGAGGTTGTTGATGTTCGTCTTGATGCATTTCCTTGTCTTCTTCATCTTGGTGTGTCCCACTTGTGGATGCTTCCGTGTCGATTCTTGGTTCACCTTGTCGTGAAGTAGAAGCTTCCACTTGGACAGATGAAGTACTCTCCTTCACCTCCGTTGGACAAATTTTGCCAATGGACAAGTCTTGGATTGCTTCTGAAGGGTCTTTGTCTCCTACATCAATTGGCAATTGCTCTACTTGCGAGCCATTAGATTCATCAAACTTCACATCTACCGTCTCTTCAACCTTTCGGGTGAAATTGTTGTAGACACGGTAAGTGTGAGAGTTTGAGCCATAACCAAGTAGAAAACCTTCATGAGATTTAGGAGCAAACTTTGAACGACGATGCTTATCAAGAATGTAGCACTTTGAGCCGAATACTCGAAAGTATCCAACTTGGGGTTTGTTACCGGTGAGAAGCTCGTATGCCGTCTTGACGAGTAGCTTGTGAAGATATAAGCGATTTGTTGCATGACAAGCTGTCTCAACCGCTTCTGCCCAAAAGTACTTCGGCGTCTTGTATTCATCAAGCATCGTTCTTGCCATTTCGATGAGCGTCCAGTTCTTCCTCTCAACAACTCCATTTTGTTGAGGTGTGTACGTAGCCGAGAACTCGTGTGAAATCCCTTCTTCGTCAAGAAAGGTGTCCACATTTGCGTTCTTGAACTCCGTTCCGTTGTCACTCCGAACCTTCTTGATCTTCACGTCAAACTGAGTTTGTGCCTTCCTAGCGAAGTTTCTGAAGATCTTCTGGACCTGCGACTTGTCATTAAGAAAGAACACCCACGTAAATCTTGGAAAATCATCAACTATAACTAGACCAAAAGAATTTCCACCGAGACTCTTGTAGGCGTTGGGACCAAAAAGATCCATATGAAGTAGCTCGAGTGGCCTTCTTGTGGTCATGATGTTCTTCACGGGATGCCTTCCTCCAACCTGTTTACCTGCTTGACAAGCACTGCAAAGTCTATCCTTATCAAATATGACATCGTTAACTCCAAGGATATGATTTCCTTTAATAAGCTTGTCAAGGTTTCTCATGCCAATGTGACCTAGTCGTCTATGCCACAACCAACCTTTTGAGGATTTAGCAACAAAGCAAGTTTTAGGTTGTACCTTTTTAGAGAAATCGACAATGTAAAGATCACCTCTATGCATACCGGTAAAGACCAATTTATGATTGTCTCGACGAAATACTTGGCAATCTACCTCAGTAAATAGGACATTCAAACTGAAATCAGCAAGTCTAGATACTGAAAGTAAGTTGTAGCCGAGAGATTCAACGAGCATGACATTTTGAATGGAACTATCATGTGAGATGGCCACCTTACCAAGGCCAACCACTTTACCCTACGTCCTGCTTGATTAATATTGATGATATGGATAGTACAAGAGTACATCTACCACGAGATCAAGGAGGCTAAACCCTAGAAGCTAGCCTATGGTATGATTGTTGTTCGTCCTACGGACTAAAACTCTCCGGTTTATATAGACACCGGAGAGGGCTAGGGTTACACTGAGTCGGTTACAATGGTAGGAGATCTACATATCCGTATCGCTAAGCTTGCCTTCCACGCCAAGGAAAGTCCCTTCCGGACACAGGACGAAGTCTTCAATCTTGTATCTTCATAGTCCAGGAGTCCGGCCGAAGGTATAGTCCGGCCATCCGGACACCCCCTAACCCAGGACTCCCTCACCCGCCATTGCCGCCGAACTAGGGTAAAAAACTTGATCTTTGTGCTAATCCATAACTCTGATTCTTAGCACATTGCTTTGCCATGATTCTTGCCATGAATGAAATCATCCTATCCAGCGAAAACACCCCGTAGATTAGTTTTGATTTGAGAATTTAGGGTTAGGTCTTCGCCAAATTCATCTAGGGCCGGCCGAGTTGTAGAAATCGGTCTCACCGATTTGGCTTAGGCCATTGCACATGTGTTTTCGGTCTGACCAAAAATTGCAAATCGGTGTGACCGAGTTCAATTCTCTGTGAAACCCTAGCAGTCTCGGTGCCACCGAACTATGACTCGGTCTGACCAAGCTCACTAGTTTAGGTTCCAAAAGCTGCTTCGGTATCACCGAGTTTACAAAATTGGTAGATCCGAAATGCTTTCTGTGAAGAACTAAAACTAAGTTTTTAAGTCATCTGTTTTGCAAAACTCCTGCACTTTGTGATGCTCATCTTCTCTATCTCATCTATAATCTATTCATAGGGTCTGCTAACAGTTTGCCTGCAAGATGTCTGACCAAAGTGACATCCAGAACAAGTCTGAACAGCAGGTGCAGATGAGTGAGGGCACTAGTCCCTCCAGCTCTTCTGATGATGGAAGCAGGAGCACTCCAAGTAACTTGCCAAAGGCAGCTACCAGGACAAGGAAGAAGAGAAGTTCTGATTCAGAGGATGAAGATTATGTGGCTATTGAGGATGAGGCCACTTCAAAGAAAAAGGTGCTAAAAAGGAGTATGACTCATGTAACACCCCGGATATGATTTACCCAATATGTAATCCAACTCTTGCCGTTTCTGGCGTTAATTTATTTTATTTTTTCTCGGGTTCGAGTTTTGTCTCCGTGTGTTGTTGTCGTTGTCATGCATCTCATATCATGTCTTCATGTGCATTGCATTTGCATACGTGTTCATCTCATGCATCCGAGCATTTTCCCCGTTGTCCGTTTTGCATTCCGGCGCTCCATTCTCCTCCGGTGGTCATTTCTACCTTCTTCTCGTGTGTGGGGATTAAACATTTCCGGATTGGACGGAGACTTGCCAAGTGGCCTTGGTTTACTACCAGTAGACCGCCTGTCAAGTTTCGTACCATTTGGACTTCGTTTGATGCTCCAACGGTTAACCGAGGGACCGAAAAGGCCTCGTGTGTGTTGCAGCCCAACACACTTCCAATTTGGCCCAAAACCCACCAAAACCATCTCCATCATCTAGAGCGTTTAATCACGATCGCGTGGCCGAAAACCGCACCTCATTTGGACTCTCCTAGCTCCTCCTATGCCTATATATACTTTCCCCATTCGAAATCCCGGGTCTTTCCACCCCTAACCCTAGATCCACCCCTCTCCGCGCGGACGGACACGTCCGCCGGCCGCCGGACAACGTCCGCCGCTCGCCCGGGCCAATCAGCGAACGCCACGTGGCCCAGCCACCGCCTCCCGCCGCCGGCCCGCGAGGCCCGGGGCCGGCCCTCCCCGCCGGCCGCACGGGCCAGATCCGCCCGCGCTCGCCGCCTCTTCTTCCTCGCCGGTCCGCCGCACTTCGCCGGCCGCCGCCGCCCAGCGCACCATCGCCGGCAGGAGCTCGCCGCCGCCACCGGACCTCGCCTCGCCGCCTCAAGACCGCGCCCGGCGCCGGCGAGCACGCCGGCGACCGCGCCCCGGCGCACCCCCGCCTCACCGGTTCCGGAACCGGCCCTCTCCGGTCACCTCTCGACGAACTTCGGCGAAGGTCCCCCGGCAAACCTCGATCCACGCGCTGGATCTCAGATCCGGATTCAAAACCCTAGGGTTGACTTCATCTTTTCCCAAAGTCCCCGATTTATTTTGCTATGTTCATCGTGCCGTAGCTTTGCATCCATAGATCCGTTTTGGGCATATAGCATATCAAAATGTTCGCCTCAAAGAGCACATCATTTCATCTCATTGCATCATGTTCATTTGAGTTCATCTTGATGCCCGAAATGCTGTTGGAAGAGTGCTATTTGGGTTAATTATCAGATCTGCTGCACCAATTAGCTATTTGTCATTTTTGCCACGATTAATGTGTGCATGATATGCTCCTGAGCTCTACATGTGTTTTGTCATATGCTTTGCCATCTTTCCAGAGGTGCAATCCGTGTATTTTTCTGATGTGTGTGGTGACTAGCACAAGCTTGCGAAGTGTTGCATTTGTTAATGCTGGTTTCAGGGACTTAGCAATTCCCCTAAGTCCTTGGATTGTTTTATCAATATGTCATATGTTCATGTTGTTTCCTAGTTATCCGTGCCTCTTTTGAGGATGATCAGTAAGGATGATTTGTTAATCTTGTAGTGCTCTATCCATCCATGTATTTGTTTGCAATTGTGGAGCACCCTAGCTTGAGTCAATCGAGCTCTACTTTTGCCAGGCTCAAGGTCACTAAGGGACTTTTGTTAAGCTCTTTGAGTAGCTCCATGCCATGCTTTACTTTGCCATGTTAAGTTCCTGTAGCATCTAGTTTTCATGCTCCAAAGTGTGCTACTTGATCTGAAATTACAGACAAGTGTTGATTTCACTAAGTCTGAAACCTGTTTACCAATTGCACTTTTGCCATGCTTGTTTGTACCTGTTAATGGATGAATTGGCCGTAGCTCAGTGTTCATCTTTTGTTAAGCATCATGAATGGATCCCTGCCATATATTTTGTTGCCATGTTTGAGTGATGTAGCATGTTTGTCTTGTTGCATTTAGATGGCTACTTGCTGTTTATCGCAGACCGGTGCCATATTTGTTTTGCTTGCCATTTCCAAACCGTGCAGCCGATTCCGGCGTTCTTTACAACCGCTTCTGCCCAAAAGTGCTTCGACGTCTTGTATTCATCAATCATCGTTCTTTCCATTTCGATGAGCGTCCGGTTCTTCCTCTCAACAACTCCATTTTGTTGAGGTGTGTACGTAGCCGAGAACTCGTGTGAAATCCCTTCTTCGTCAAGAAAGGTGTCCACATTTGCGTTCTTGAACTCCGTCCCGTTGTCACTCCGAACCTTCTTGATCTTCACGTCAAACTAATTTTGGGCCTTCCTAACGAAGTTTCTGAAGATCTTCTGGACCTGCAACTTGTCATTAAGAAAGAACACCCTCGTAAATCTTGAAAAATCATCAACTATAACTAGACCAAAAGAATTTCCACCGAGACTCTTGTAGGCGTTGGGACCAAAAAGATCCATATGAAGTAGCTCGAGTGGCCTTCTTGTGGTCATGATGTTCTTCACGGGATGCCTTCCTCCAACCTGTTTACCTGCTTGACAGGCATTGCAAAGTCTATCCTTATCAAATATGACATCGTTAACTCCAAGGATATGATTTCCTTTAATAAGCTTGTCAAGGTTTCTCATGCCAACGTGACCTAGTCGTCTATGCCACAACCAACCTTTTGAGGATTTAGCAACAAAGCAAGTTTTAGGTTGTGCCTTTTTAGAGAAATCGACAATGTAAAGATCACCTCTACGCATACCGGTAAAGACCATTTTATGATTGTCTCGACGAAATACTTGGCAATCTACCTCAGTAAATAGGACATTCAAACCGAAATCAGCAAGTCTAGATACTGAAAGTAAGTTGTAGCCGAGAGATTCAACGAGCATGACATTTTGAGTGGAACTATAATGTGAGATGGCCACCTTACCAAGGCCAACCACTTTACCTTTTGAATTATCACCAAAGGTGACATATTTTCGAGGGCCATCATTTTCAGCAAGCTCACGAAACATCTCTTCATCTCCGGTCATATGATTAGTACATCCACTATCAAGAACCCATTCCTTTCCTCCTGATTCATATCCCCGAAGATTTGCCATAAGACCAAAATGTCTCATTGCATCATCAAGACCGAAGTCACTATCATCATCATCATAGTATCCATGTTCATCATGATCTTGTGACTCATCATTTCCTAGAGAGGGTAATTCATTAGATAAATGATCATCAAAGTGGTCACTTTTATGAATTCTTATAGCTTCGAATATGATATCACTAATGATTCCAACATCTCCTTTAGCATGCTTAAGATTGGTAAGTTCAAATAGACAATTACCAAAACTAGGATCACTAGAGTTCATCTTACTCAAGGCAATAGATTTATGGAGAATTTCATCCAAAGTTTTCAAGGAATGATCGGGAAATCATTCCTCAAGAAATTTCCATATAGTATAGGCACAATTAAGAGTAGGCAAACTAGCGATCAAATTTTTGGGCAATCCTCTAATGATGAGCTCAATAGTTCTAAGATTGCGAATCATGTCAATATCTTCATCTAGGGTAGGATGCAAAGGATCAATATGAGGTGCACAAGGACTAGCAATATACTTGTTCAAATGATATTGATTGAAGATTACAAGCATCTCATTTTTCCACTCGTGAAAATACTCTCCATGAAGAATATGCACTCTATGTCTAAGACTCCCTAAGGTAGACACATCCATCTTCCTCCAATGGTGATTAAGCCAAGGCAATGGAGACCAAAGCTCTGATACCACTTGTAGGATCTAGAAGTAGATGTGTCTAGAGGGGGGGGGGTGATTAGATACTTAGTGCTAAAGTTGCAATTTTTAGGCCTTTTTGGTTTGAGTGGAGTTTTAGGCACAATTTCAACATACACAATACATATCAAGCAAGCATGCAAAGAGTATATGAGCAGCGGAATGTAAAGCATGCAACTTGCAAGAATGTAAGGAGAAGGGTTTGGAGAATTCAAACGCAATTGGAGACACGGATGTTTTTCCCGTGGTTCGGATAGGTGGTGCTATCCTACATCCATGTTGATGGAGACTTCAACCCACGAAGGGTAACGGTTGCGTGAGTCCATGGAGGGCTCCATCCACGAAGGGTAATGGTTGCGCGATTCCATGGAGGGCTCCACCCACGAAGGGTCCACGAAGAAGCAACCACCCACGAAGGGTCCACGAAGAAGCAACCTTGTCTATCCCACCATGGCCATCGCCCATGAAGGACTTGCCTCACTAGCGGTAGATCTTCACGAAGTAGGCGATCTCCTTGCCCTTACAAACTCCTTGGTTCAACTCCACAATCTTGTCGGAGGCTCCCAAGTAACACCTAGCCAATCTAGGAGACACCACTCTCCAAGAAGTAACAAATGGTGTGTTGATGATGAACTCCTTGCTCTTGTGCTTCAAATGATAGTCTCCCCAACACTCAACTCTCTCTCATAGGATTTGGATCTGGTGGATAGAAGGTTTGAGTGGAAAGCAACTTGGGGAAGGCTAGAGATCAAGATTCATATGGTAGGAATGGAATATCTTGGCCTCAACACATGAGTAGGTAGTTCTCTCTCAGAAACGGGATGCTGGAAGTGTAGGCTTAGTCTGATGGCTCTCTCCACGAATGAAGAGGAGGTGGAGGGGTATATATAGCCTCCACACAAAATCCAACCATTACACACAGTTTTCCAATCTCGGTGGGACCGAATCAACAAACTCGGTCGGACCGAAAAGGTAAACCTAGTGACCGTTAGAGATTTTCGGTGGGACTGACATGCAACTCGGTAGGACCGATATGGTTAGGGTTTGGGCATAGCGTAATCTCGGTGAGACCGATTACACAAACTCGGTGAGACCGATTTTGGTAATTAGCTAACCAGAGAGTTGGTCAGGCAAACTCGGTGGGACCAATTTGCTCTTTCAGTGAGACCTAAAAGTTACAAAAAGGAAACACTGAATTTACATTGCAATCTCGGTGGGACCGATTCGCTCTTTCGGTGAGACCGAAAAGTTACAAAAGGGAAATAGAGAGTTTGCAATCCCATCTTGGTGAGACCGAGATCCCTATCGGTAGAACCGATTTGCTTAGGGTTTGGCAGTGGCTTATGACAAGTGAAACTCGGTGGCGCCAGATAGAAAGAATCGGTAGGACCGAGTTTGGCTTAGGGTTTAGGTCATATGTGGATATGGGAAAGTAGTTGAGGGTTTTGGAGCATATCACTAAGCACATGAAGCAAGAGGCTCATTAAGCAACACCTCATCCCTCCTTGATAGTATTGGCTTTTCCTATGGACTCAATGTGATCTTGGATCACTAAAATGTAAAATGAAGAGTCTTGATCTTGAAGCTTTAGCCAATCCTTTGTCCTTAGCATCTTGAAGGAGTTCCCACAACCTTTAGTCCATGCCACTCCATTGTTGAACTTATCTGAAACATACTAGATAGAAACATTAGTCCAACAAGAGATATGTTGTCATCAATTACCAAAACCACCTAGGGAGCACTTGTGCTTTCACACCCGCGTTGAGTTTTCTTCGTTCGACGAGGCCCTACCACCGCCCCCACAACCACCGTCCCCACCCGAGCCCCTTCAATCGCACCGGCGAACTCTGGCGAGCTCTGAAAAATTGTCTGACCCAATTTTGAAATTTAGTCTACTGTGATTTAACTAGTGTGGAATATAAAAGGGGAAAATCATAAGCATTGCGAGTATGGTGTTGAGCGTGCCATGACGGATCTGAAGGTGCAAACCGGACAAAGGCAACTTCGCAACCAAGACAATAAATCAGAGTAAAGCAGTGGCGATCTATTTTCTTGCCACGATAAATAAGTTGAGCAGAGACGAAAGAGTACCGCCTCTGGTGCGGCGCCATGTACGCATCTGCTCAGAATTTGACAGTGCTGCGGTAGCGATGGCTGTCAGTGGCGTGGAAGCAGATCTAGGAGGGTAGACAGTGGCGGCGGGGCGCGGTGGACGAGACGGTCGTAGGAGCGGCGCCGACAAGGTGGACGACGGCGGGGATGAAGCGAGAGCACGGGATGCAAGGATCCCGGTCCGAAGCCGTGGATGAGAGAGGTCGATCTCTTGTAATGGACGGCGGCGTCGGGGTATCAGCTCCGACATGGTGGAGGAGGACGACGGCGGATGGGGTGGCGGACGGCGGCGGACGGAGGAGGGTGGGGTGGAGAGGGTGTTTTGGCTCCCACGGAGTACGAATGGGGAAAAGGGAGGTAGAGAGGAAGGGGGAACCATGTATTCAGGGCGCGCTTGTCTTGAATGCAAGGAAATTTTACAAACTTAGCCCCCATTTCAAATTTCTACTACATCACAGCAACACTAGTCGGTTGGGGATAGGACGGTAATCTCGCATACACTGAATACTTGCCGACGAGAGTTTGTTTTTGGTGCCCACCATGTATGAATATGAATCGCGGAGGGAGTCGATTTCGGCCGAGGACACACTGTGTTTTGGCGCCCACCATGTATGAATCTGGGTGAGAGGCGGTTACGTCACGTTTGGGTGAAATTACAAACCTACCCCTATCGAAACCTACAGAAATCTAGCATATAGGCTTTGCGTGGCAGGGATAGGCAGTAGTGATTTCCATCTCGCAGATTTTGGTTTCGGGCGGTTACTACGAATTTCCCCGCTTCGTTCAAATTTTGCAGAATGCATGTTTACCGTGCCAACTCAATTCGAATCCCGTTTGTATTTTATTTTTTTCCGGCCGGGATCCATTTTCAATTGGAATTACATTCTATATACATCATTTTTTATATATACTTTCAAAAGCACAACAAAGAATTCTGCTCCTTTATACGTATAATACGATTTACAAATACAACGATCTGGAAATCTTAAGGTTGAATTCGAAATTTTTTAACCAAATTATGTTCTACTAAAATGTATGGATCAGTAATATCTACATATTAAATAACATATATGTGCGTGAATTCATATGAGTATGCATGTTTGATAGATCAATTCTGGTTCGAGTATGGATTACATGTATCATCATCTCGAATTCAAATATTTGAATGCCTTTTTTGTTCACTCCTTTCACGCCCATCTCTCTCGCATGCATGCTCCTTCAGGTAGCTATCACTCTCTTTTCTCCATCTCACCCGCACGCTCACTTCATGTTGCTCCTATCCTCACAAACATGGTCTCTCGATGTCTCCCTTGAGAAGTGTCACACTCTCCCTATCATTATAAATTACACGGTTTTCATTATCTCCCACGTCTCTACTGTTCTCTGGTATCACTCGGTACCTAAGCTTTCTTTTTCACCGCCAAACACAGTCTCCACTCGTCTTTCACTTTGTCTTTCTCTCTATGGGATTCTCTCACTCACCCTATATGTCTCTACATATGACTCATACCACTAAAATTACTCTCTCTATCTCTCCTGTAGACACAACATTTGTTGCGGTTTCCTTTTCGTCTCCATCCTAGACTGACATTATTCATTTGTTTACCGATCAGACAACCCCGACTACCGTCTCCTCTCTCTCACAGACACACACGGACAACTCCTACCACTAAAATGTGAATGGAAAACGATATTTTGTTATACCCAAACAAAAAAGGACTGAAGGGAGTGATTGCTCTGACACAGATGCGACCTCTCATAGCGCAGGCATTGAATCGGCGCGCCGACCAAGAGGGCTGCACTCGCTGCAGGCCCGGCTGAGCACGCCTCCTCGCCGCGTGCAACCAGCTTAAGACTGCCCCGCCTGCCTTCATTGAATCCATGCGTGTGCCGGCAACACGTCCTTCCACGAGTCAACATGCATTTTAGAACACAAAAAATGACTAAAATATAATTAATTTACGCATGGTCTTGACTTGTTGTGCTCGCACTGGTAGCAGGAACTAGTAGAGGATTTTCTTTATTTATAAATCTCCTCACATTTTTTTGGCTTTGAAGTGAATCATGGTTGTGGACATTATGTATGAATGTGCAGATATCTGTGAACATGAGTTTGATGTGGAAGTTGAACTTGGAATGTCGGGCTTGCGCGTGAACTATACCATGTCCAATGCTTCGTCTGTTATTGTTTGGAAAGTAATTGCTGTTATTACATGACCCGAAAAAAACATTTTGTGCCACATCAGTAGATGCACGGACATCACAACAGGCATGCTGACTGGATAAACATTTGAACCTAGCTATTATGAAGGAAATTTTGTATTGACAACAGTTTTAGATAGCAGGAGACGCCTAGCCTGCTCTGCCTCTGCTAGCTTATTTTTGGCTTCTTCCATCTCTTCTTTGGCTTGGGTGAAGAGAGCATCTGATTGCTCTTTTCGCTTCTTCAGGAACTCAGCTACATTCTCAAGGGCTGCTGCACGCTTTCTTTCAGCCTTTACTAATGCCACGAGGACACGAACAGCTGACGACTCCACCTGGCTTGTGTGTAATCCAGCATCATCTGGGAATTTGCACCTTGTGTCTAATCCAGCATCATTAGGGAACTGGCACCTTGTGTGTAATCCAGCCTCATTTTGGAAACATGATCTCGAGGTTGACCATACTTCCCTCCTCGCAGGAACTGCATCCTGACATGAAGTTACTTCTTTTTTAGATCAATACTCAGAGCAACCTAGATCCATTTAGTAGAAGCCAGATAAACAGAACTCGGAGAAGTGAATTCAAAAGGAAAAAATAAATAAAAACAGACTACAAGGTGAGAACACCCACTTCCTACATCAAGCTAAAAACGAAAGCATTAGGACGATTAAGACTCTTCTTATTACACATCGAAGAACACCATGCTTAAGAGAAACAGAAACTACAACATATACACATCGAAGAACACGAGGCTACACGAAAGTAATTGAAAGGGTGTTACTTACCAAAGCTCGTTTTACAGGTTCGGTGCAGCTCCTCTTTAACTTGCCACGCTCCTTGAAGATGTCCCGAATATCCCGTGTTTGGTCTTCATTGCTCCTCTGCATGTTCGCACTCGTGGTTTTAAAATCTCAACATGGCAAGAAAAATATACTACTAGTAATACTCGCGCATCTTGTGGGCAACATTAAAGCACTCGTCTGCCATGTTAGAGCATCTTGATGCGTGCAATGCATGGGCATTTTGCTAGTTCTAAAAACCTTTCCATCATTTGCCACACTACTGGTTGCAGATGAAAAACCTACCCAAGCACAGCGCGATACAGGAGCGACGCACAATTACAAGCTGATATTCTGTTGGACAATGGAGGCTATAACCAATTACTTTTACGGGAACAATAGCACCCAGGAAATTTGAAGGGTAGGTATGAACAAAATTGGAACTGCACATGTACTGCTAAGTGATTCAATACACACATTACCAATCGAGGAGGAGAACGATGGTCGCGGCGGCCTCTGTGAGTCATGGTCGGCAATGGGAGTCAGTTCATTGTCCACGACGGTGGTACTTCTGCGCTTGGCGTCGGCTTCCGGGAAGCAGATCCGAGACCATGGAAGACGATGCCGGGGAAGAGGCTCCGTGTACGACGACGACGGTGGACCGGCTCCAGTGCGGCGTACGAGGTCGTCGATGAGGCAGATGCGCTGCGGTGGACGAGTGCGCCGATGTAAAGGGGAGGAGCACGAAGGCTGCGGTGCCGTGGAGAAGTCTATTTTGCGGTGGGGATAGAAATTGGGGAGTATTCAGGTGTACTACTCTGGGTGCCGGGGTGGGGTTGGCTGGGTAGGGTGAACCTGAAGTTACGAAAACAGCCCCCTACCAAGCGTCATCCGTAGGCCTGTTCCGAAGGCTATGATGGTAACTTCCCACTGCTCGAATCAGGGTCGCGGGAGATTTTCCCGCCGACCTCAAAATTTTGTGACACTGGACTCCCCGTGTGGCGTGTTGAGTGATTCGGCTAAGCAACTAGCGAGTAGTAGTAGTAAACTCTGCATATTAGGTTTGACCGAAGTCAAACTTCCTAAAGTTTGACCAAGTTTATAGAAAAATATAAACATTTACCATAACAAATATGTATGATGTGAAAGTACATTCAATAATGAATCTAATGGTATTTATTTGTTATTGTATATGTTAATATTTTTTGTTATAAGCTTTCTGAGAGTTTACAAAACTTGACTTTGACCAATGCTAATACGCGGACTTAAATAAAAACGGAGGGAGTACACATTTGTTTTCTTAGTTTGTAGTGAACTAATCATTTGTTGAATTTGTGAAATAAATATATTAGGCTATTGACTTCGAATGTAATGGTCTATACAATTCAATAGTTACAATCGTTGTCGAATCCCAAGATGTATACAAGGTCTATAGTACTTCACAACATGCTCAAACTCACATAATCCCAGTCAAATGAGAATCTAAATGCATTTCATAGTTATTACTTTGTAGGATGCAACAAGAACAACCATAACTCTACATCAGCCATTATAGAAGCAACATTTTGACATATCCCAATGTGTGAATGAAACGTGCAGAGAGAGCTTTTGAAGATGGAGCAGATAGGGCGGGAAAGATTGTATGTATGTGGACGAGAGAGTAGGAGACAAACCTAACGAGACAGAGAGAGGGGATAGAGAGAGAAAGAGAGAGGAAGAAGTTAGGTCTGTGAGAAAGATGCATACATGTAATATACATGAGATGCATGTGCATCTGGATTCTGTATACGTGGAAGGAGAAGAGACAACATGTTTGATGAGAGAGCAGGAAAAACATGGACGAGAGGGGAAGGATCTCGTGGGTTGAGGGATTGACAATTTTGTGCGGGGGAGAGAGGGATTGGTAATTTTGTGCAAGAGAGAGAGAGGGTGGGGGGAGGAGTCAGTCAGCTGTCGTCACATCACCCTGCTTCCAAATGACCCCGCATTCTCTAGCGCGGTGTGGTCGCCGTCTTCGATCTGCTCGTTGCCCTCTTTGAAGATTGAGGTGTTGTGCATGTTGGGGTGCAAAGAAGCACAAGCGAGAGTGGTCGCCGTATAACCTTGGATGGGGATGAATTGTGTGCTCGGGGGAGTGTGTGTGTGTGTTGTATTGCGTGTGTGTGTCTCTCTCTCTGGGTGTGTGTGTGTCAGATATTGAGAGAAAACAAACCTAAGGAGAGAAATGGGTATTCACGAAGAGATTGTGCGGGCCTTGAGGTGGGCAGGGGCCGGGTGAGGGTGTCAAAATGTGCGCGTTGATGCATGTGTTGCATGCGACTGTGCGAGGGACGGACGAATCGAGAGAGATGGTTGTTGTGTTACGGATGCTCCTCTCTCTCTCACGCACACACACACACACAAGTAAACTAGAAGACCGTTCTCTCATGTATACACAACGTATTGACATCTGTCTATGTATCACTCATGCACGATCATTTGCACATTGACACCTCTCTATGTCTGTATCACATGCACATCGTCTCCACATTGCCCTTCCACCACAACACACATATGGACACATGCACATGTTCTCTCTCAGTCACACACACAAAATCAGTATTAAAAAAAACTAGGGCGCACCTGAAACGTCCAAATCCAAGTAAACACGAACTGGAGCTAAATTCAAATATATGGAAATATTACAACGTCAAGAACTTTCACAGGGAAAAAAAGTTGAGTAATATTCGAGGATTGTTTTCACACACACAAAAAGGTTCGGTGGATGTCCTTCGAGCGCGACACGGTGATGCACCGTTCGATCGACCACGCGGCCGCGGTTCACGCGCTTGCACAGGATTCCGTATCGTGTCCATGGTACTAAGGCTGGTCACAATGGGCAAGAACATAAACTAGTAACTAATAAAAGCGCTGCCTAAGTCTAATGTTTACGTTTACTAGTATGGTTTTCTTTTAAGTTTGACCAACCTTATAACTAAAGTAAGCTCCCACACGCGCACTCATCAATATGCCGCCGCCGCCGTTGCGCATGCCGGCGCCTGCCTGCTCCGGCCAACAATTTCTCGCCCATCACCACCGTGTCGCCGCCATCCATGTGCAATGAAGCCGAAGGCTCGCCCGCTCACGTTGTCTGCAGTCCCTCCTCGCGATGCCTCCGTGCTGCCAAGCACGCGAGCAGCTGGTGGAGCCGCGTCTATGCACGCAGCGTATGAAGAGGAGGACAAGCGCATGCTCCAGCACGCCGGCGAGGAGGAACTAGCGTGTCATTGTCGTCTCCCCCCGCGCGGAGGAGGCGCGCATGGTGGCTGTCGCGGCGGAAGCCGGTCGCGCACGCGTCAAGCCCACAAACTGGGTGCGGACACGGAATCTACCTTTGAGACCTCGAATGCCACGTGGATCCTGCAATCTGAAGGAGCAATTTGGGTCAGTCGACTCATGTGAGGCGTTTGATGCAACATGAATGGCTAGAAGGGCTTCTTCCACCTCTTCTGCCGTCTTCTTCCTTCGCTCCGTCGAACTTCTTTCACAAATCGACTAACCCAAATTATACTACTAGTACGAATGTATTAAGTACAGTAGGAACATGAAGATACGAGCAGTAGTACCAACTGCAAGAAGAACAGTAGTAAGACATAGTACTAGTACTACTGTACGTACTAAAGAGTTCAAATAATGAGAAAGAACATAAACATAGTTCTGCTAGGGCCTCAGCACAACACACCCTTGAAAATAAACTAATAAGCAACTAGTCCGCTTGACACTGTAGTAGAACCAGCATGAGCGACGACACTGCCACCTACTTGGAGTCCGAATCCACGTCCTCGACTTCGTCCTCGTCTCTCTTCCTCTTCCTCTTCACCGACGCTTCTTTACTTGAACCGGACACTGGGCTCTGCTTCTTCATCCAACCCTTGTAGATATTCAAACAAAGGTAGGCATCCATTGCTGCGTACAGGATGTGATGTTCATCTAATGTCTTCGACTCCCATGCATGATGAAACTCGTGATGAGGTTTCTTCAGTTTAGCGTACGAAGGATCAATCATGGCTGCTGCCAGGGTCAGCATTGAAGGTTGAGAGGAGGACACCAGGCTTGCCTTCTGGAGATCGAAGGGCTGGCCTACAACGAGACCTATCTGATGCAGGACGTCACTGTCGTTCTTAAAGCCTACAGTAACGAATTTCACTCTTTTGTCCTTGAGGAAGTTCTTAAAATCCTGGCACTCAACGTCGGCATGGCATATGTGGTAGACCAAGCAAACGTTATGTATGCAAACCTGGATCACGGCGGGCTTCTTCCTCTCTTCGTCCTTTAGATCCTTCTCTCGTCCCAGGACTGTGGTGTACTCAACATCTAGCCCAGCGACCCACTCATCCGTTGAACTGTTGAACATGCGTAGGAAGCGAGCAAGCCATGCTTTCACCGTCTCGGATCCACGTGTGTAGATGACGATGAACTGATCGCCGGTGATGGCTCTAACCTGGTACTCAGCGGCGACCATGGAGATTTGGGAGGCCATGGATTTTGGAGGAGGGTTAGGAGAAGTTGAACTGTTGTACCCCGCAAAAAAACTGGGAGCGAACTAATGTGAAAGGACGGGACGACTGGGAGCGAACTGTTGTAAGGTAGAAGACGGGGACGAGTAGGGCGTGCGAACGGCGTGGGGTTGCTGGCTTGCCCGGTGGATAAACGGCTGCAAGCCCCCAAAGAGTTCTCGAGAACTATGCGGGACCCACTAGATGTCATGTCTACTAGACCCATATCGTAGGCCTGACGGTATAGCTTCTGCCTGTTCGCACGCCATGCCGGCGCGTGGATGTAACTTCACTTAATTCCGTCAAACGTCGCGCCTCCCACGACCTTCGCCTCCCTCGCGCGGTCGCGCCCTTTGAGACTTCGACCGGCTATAAATGAGCAATTTTTTTGCCTTTTTTAGACAAGCAATTTTTTTGCCTACTCCGCATGCATGATACTCCCTCTGGTCCTTTTTACTCCCGTCAACCGTTTGCAAAGTGTTTGACCAAATTTATACTTTTTTTGAACACCACCTTATATTAATTAACCAGCCACACCAGTACACTCATTCGATACAATATTCACCACACAGGGCGGTACGTTATTTACAAGAATACCATCTAATCTATTGTCAAAGCTATACTTAGCGATTAAGTGTGCCACCTTATTGGCCGAACGGCTAATCTTTGACAATTGAAGATTGTTGATCAACTTCGAGATGCTCAACGCTTTCATCTTCAGGTCACGCATAGCAGACCTGTCAACGCTTTGACAGGCATCAATGAAATCCCACGACCAAATTTATACTAAAAATATCAATATCTACAATACTCCCAAAACACTTAGGCGCGGTGCATTAACTTCTACCTCGTTTCTTGTTTCTTGACATATCAACCAATAGGAGATGTGGGTGTGCATGCTTTTAATGACTTGAGACTACCAAACACGACATGCAGTGGTTAGTTCATTGCATGCAATGCTATTAATTAGCAAATAAACATTAAGATCTCTCGTTTTCCCCTCCTCCTTGGTCACAGTGCACAATCTAAGATGACTTGCTCACCTAGACGGAGGGAGTACTGATTATAATGAGTATAAGAACTACGTTTTATAATGAGTGTAAAAATATTGATTTGACATTGTGAATGTTGACACATTGTGGAATAGTTTTTAAGTCTGCAAAAGTACTCAACTAGTGCTGTCGTTCTCCACAAAAAATGTGTTTACCAATGCATGCATGAACACTAGTTACTCTAACCCCCCTCTTCTTTAATTCTTTGCCACATCAGCATGTTTGCTATTCCCGTGTGCATGATACCAGCTAAGATACCACCATTATGGCCAGCCTTAATCATCGCATGCAATAATTTAGTGCACCTTGAAATATGAACATGTGTGGGGCGTGTTTGTTTTTAATGACTTGAGACTATACCTAGCCCGGCATGCAAGATGACTTATTATGCACCGTTCCCCATACCTGCAGGAAGCCCGTTCGTCTCCAAATCTTTTCCTCTCCATGTGTGGAAACAATATGCCTGCCAAACTCTCCTTCTCCCTCCGGCGGTCCCACCACTCCACCCCGTGTGAAAAAATCTGCATGCATGACTCTCCTCCCCCACGCTCGTCCAATCCGTTGTGACCAGCAATATTTCCACCCCTTCGCTCCCCCGTAATTTACTCTAACAAATATGCCCACGTAGCTGTTACTTAACTGCAGGTGCATTCGGTCACTGACATATGGGCCCAATAGGGGTCTGGCCCACATGTCAGTGACGCAACTGGACCGGCAGTTAAGTTAGTGCAGCTCAGTCCATATCTTACGTAGGTGTGCCATTGCTCGCTATAAATACTGCGCCTCCCACGACATCGCTATCTCCTCCCCCTCACGTTCACGTTCATCGCTATCTCCTCCCCCTCCCTCTCACGTCAGCCACCATGGCATCGCCCCTCCCATGCCCTAGGAGCCCCTCGCTGCACCGCGTGGACGGTCACGCGTCGCCGTTCCGTTCCTCGCCGCCACTAGTCGAGGAGGACACGTCGGTGTTCCGCCCCTCGCCGCTACGCGACGCGTCGCTGTTCCATTCCTCGCCGCCACTAGTCGAGGAGGACGCGTCGATGTTCCGGTCCTCGCCGTGACGCGTCGAGTTGGACGCGTCGGCGTTCCCAATCTCGCCAGCACGCGCGCCGGAGGACGCGTCGGCTCCCTGCTACGAGGAGAACGCCGCGCCGCCCGCCGAGCCCCCCAGCCTCTAGGAGCTTTGGAAAGAAATGGATGTCGCCTTGTGGGAGGCTTTGCCTCCAGCAGAGCGCGCCAAAATAGAGGCAGAGAAGAAGGCCGAGGAAGAGAAGCGCACCGCGGAACAAGCTGCCTGGGAGGCCTATGTCGCGTCCGAGAGAGTCAGGCAATTGGCTATTTGGCAGAAGGCTCGTGCGAGGGCCATGAGGGTGGCGGAGGACGCCCGTGCCGACGCCCTGAGTGCAGTCGGGCCCAAGCGCCTCATCTACGCTTGGCGGTACGTGGACCGGGTGCACGCTTCCAGCGAGGAGGAGTACCTGTTGGCGCCGGATCACCACACCGGTGAGATCGCGCTCGCCCGCCGGCAAGCCGCCAATCAGCACCTCGCGAGTTGCGAGGCTGAGGAAGAGGCGTTGTGTCGGCGCGCTGGGAAACGGCCGCGCACCAGGGCACTCGTGGCGCGCCGCAAGCGCTCCTGCGAGCGCCGTGGCTTTTAGGAGGAGTATAATTTTTGTTTCGTAAGGCGATCTCATTAGTTTTGGGACGCAAATGATAAATCCCGAACGTTCAGGAATTTTTAGCGTCCTTAATTAAGTATGTAAAAGGGAAAGTTTGGAAACCTTGTGTATTCGTACGCATTTTGCAAGTACGTGCATATAGCACAAACTTTACTATATACTATCGCACTACACGTCTCTCTCGATATATGCTTGCAGACTGTGCTACTCCCTCCGTCCAGGTCAATAAGTCATCTTCGGTTGTGCACCGTGACCAAGAAGGAGGGAAGACTTATACACCTAGACGGAGGGAGTACTACTATTACTTATGTACGTGCAAATGCACGTTTTAACATTACGATGCGGTTTTTGTAAAAGTAGAAAAACAGCACTAGTCAAGCTTGTGAAACGATTCAATGCAAAACAAATGCAAAAATGCTCGTTTGATTGTTTACTTTTAGCTTCCTTCTCTGTGGTTATTTCTCTGTCGTACTTTGTACGGAGTATCTCACTGGTTGGAAAGGCATGCAAATTCCCAAACCGCTTCCTACACCCTGTATCTCACTGGTTGCCGGCGTTGACGTTGTCGCCCATGTCGAGGATGAGGTTGCCGAGGTCGGGGAAGAAGTCGTCGTTCGCGAAGTCGTCGCTGCCAGCAGTCGCGCGAGTGCGCTCCCCAAAAACCTGATCGCCCCTCTCCCGTACAGGATCACGAGAGGCGGGGTTCCGGAGGCCTGCTGTCCCTTCTCCCGGTGCACACCGAAAGGAGGGATGGAGAAGACTTGCTTGGCGGCGCAATGATCTGGAACGGTGGTGAGAAACTATATAGTGCGGGCCGGGTAGGTCGTGGGAGTATAGCTCTGTCCTCGGCTCGGCTCAATCCCGCAACCCGCGGCGCGTCGTGACGAGGCGTGGCGTGGCGAGGCGAGCGAGGAGGAGGAGCGCGCGTGTAGGTCTCCTCTTCTCATGCTCATACAAGTGGTAGAAGAGCTCACCTTATAAAGGCCTACTAGCAAAATTCCAACATCGACCAGGCCGTCCATGAAACGGGAGTGGCTGTAGGGGACGTTGCGCCAGTTGAATATATGAGCAAGTTACTACGAGATTTAATCCGAATAAGCACAAAATAAATCATGACGGCTATAACAGAGATGAAACTAATCATGTGGACTAGCATAGTAGTAGGATACAGAGTAGAAACATGAATTCTACCACGATTTCGAACAGGAAGGACAGAAACACATACGGTGCAACGGGAGCAGCACCGTTGGCGTTGAGGTTGTCGCCCATGTCCAAACACCACGTAGACACGGTCTTTGAGCACGGTTCGTAGTCGTTCCACGCTCGGGCATTGAAGTTTGTAACTATTTTAGATTAGAATATACTACTCCTCCGGTGCTAGTAGTAGAGCAGAGTCCTACTCTACTACTCTACTCAAGCAAGTTAGGGCATAGCATTGTAGGGAGTACCAGTACTGTGATCACTCAAGCAAGTTGTCTGGCATCGACATGACCCTACGCTGCTGGTATGTGTCTCGTAAGTCAAGCGGCGTGCTGTAGTCATCATCACCTGTCCACTTCCCGCAGCACATATTCGCTTCTCCATCTTTGTCCGCACATAATCTCGTCCAATCTTCCATCCCCGCTAAGGCGCCTCCCCCCTCGTCCGAAACCCAAGCACTAACAATGGCAGAACCGAGCAGCGTCCGCCGAAAGAGTGGCTGGAATTCGCTCCCCACAGAGGTAATCAAGCTCATTGTTTCGCGTGTGGACAATCTCAGTACCATGCCGCTCGCCGCGTGCTCGTCGGGGCTGTACCGTTTACTCAAAGCCCTCAGGCCGGAGCTTTTTAAGCCAGCTCCTTGCTTGCTGATGCCGCCTGATCTTCAGAAACGGCGTGTCACGCAGCATAACGATCGTAGGGTGGCGAGCATCAACCCCCTTGACTGCGATCCGATCCCCGTCAGCCTCAACTACATTAACGGTATGTACTGGGTCGGCATGAACACGTCTTGGATGGTGCTCGTCGACGGTCGCGGCAGCTGGATGCTCGTGGAGGTCTACACCCGGCGATTGATCCCCCTTCCTTCGATTAACACTGCACTGCTTTGGCACCGCGGCCCAGAATACTCGGAATCTTACAGTAGCCAACATGATACCAAGTTTGATTTGCTCAAGGTTGTAATCTGCCAAGTGCCCACAAGATCTGCGAATTATAAAGACTTCAGGCTAATTGCGTTCTTCAACCGCGGTCTCGCCTATCTGACAGGTCACTGCGGTAAGTGGATAAATCTGCACGTCCATCGCAGGATCATACATCCTCCATGGTTCTCTGATGCCATTGAACACAAGGGCTTCATTTACGCTGTCGACTCCTTCTATGGCTGGACGTATTGCTGGCCTACTCCAGTCATCGCTACAAACGGCTGTTACAGCAGTATGTTACTTTCCTATGATATCATGATGGCTTGCTTATATTACTGTCAACATTTGCTGAAAAAATATTCATGCTCATAACATGTTGTTCTTAAGATTGACTAAACCAAGAGCCCTTTTTTATTTGACTCCAACTTGATATGATGTTGTAGGCCGCCTGGTGTCCCTACCCTTCCTAATCCCAGAACCTTTCAAAGAAAAGCGGCATGGCAGTTGCAGGTGGTTCCTGGCTCGATCAGACGACGGCGAAAGATTGATGATCGTTCGCACGTACCGGACGTGTTGTTTCGCGGAATACAATCACAGTCACTGCAAGGTCTTTGAGCAGGATCCCAGCTTCTCTGGGCCTTCAGGAATTTTTGACTGGAGGCTGGTAAGTAGCCTTGGTACACGCTCTCTGTTTGTCGGACTGAATTATCGATTAACCAGGAGATAACCGACGGCAAGGATCATGATGGCAGCGCGGTTTCGTTCATCAGGCAAAACTGTGTGTACACAGCGTACCATGCGTCTCTGCATGCACCATACCCTGATATGTGCCGCCACGCTCTGCAGCCCAAAGTAGGAGAGAGGGTCGCAAGTATCAGACTTCGACCTGCTGGCTGGAGTTTCCCCCGTCAGGCACCCATCTGGTTCAAGCCGTCAGCCAATCTCCACAGCTTAATAAATAGTAACGTCTAACTGAGCCAGTTAGTTAGATGCGTACACTTGGTGTAGTAGGATCTTTATTTAGTTTGATGCATACACTTGTTCTTTTTTGGTAGCCCTTTTGTAATGATGGCTGATGTTTGGTTTGGAAGAGAGAGCTGCGTCTTCACTCTTCTGGCCTGCTTACTGCTTCTGTTGCACCCCCAGCCCTGGTTGCTGCTGCTGTTTTCAATGTACAATCAGTAGTATATTTCGTCTGTTGGTTGAATAAATGTGTTGTTAGAACGACAAACACAATGTTTTGGAAGTCGTTGCACGGTTCGATCCTTTAGTGCCCCGTACCGTACGTAGCGCATACTATTTATCGTACGGAACACATTTTTTTTGAAACTCGGAACACATTTTCCACTTGTTGATAACATGCAGCCCACTGATGAAGGCCCAATAGAGAAGCCCATAATTAACTGGAAGGGAGGCTCTCACATGAATCCAGCCCAGGTACATGCTCATGGTCCCCTAAACATAAATAAGTAAATAAATAAATAAATAAAGCTAAATGCTCATGCACCAGTTCTTTGGGAAAATAGGTAGCCCAGTATTTCTTTTTGAAGAATACCCAAGCTAGGCCTATTTGTTTTCTCCGAATTACTGGGCTGCAAATCTTTCAAGACGAGGAGGGATGCATTCCGGCCTGGCTTAAGAGTATGGTCAATGTCTGTTAAAAGTAATATCAAAAGGGGTTGAAAATTCCAAAAAAATTATAGCAAATGGGATATAAGTTTCTTTTTTTGTTTTTGTTCTTCACTGATATCTTATACGTATTTCATTGGATTTAACATGACATAGTACTAATTTATTTTTAAATTTGTTTTAGTATGGCTATTAATTTTTGGATTAAGAATATTTCGTTCCCCAGCAAAAATTTGCGAATTTTCAAAATTTCCCACATATTTAGTTAATTTTTTGACCCTGGTACTGACCAGAAAATGGCCAGCAATTCTAAAAATGGAAAACGGGCTGCAATAAATTCCATATGAATTAGAAAATGAGTAAAAATTATAAAAATAATAGCAAATGGGCTGTACACGCCACAGATTTCGAGGCTGACTTGTTTACGCAAGGCTTTGTCAGTGAACACACGATTCTAGCAGCAGTTAGTGTTGGATGTCCATCCAACGGCCGACGTGCTTCTTCAATCTCTGATCTTCCTGCTCCAGCCGCCTAAACTAGCGCCGGCGGGACTGCCTGCTCCCTCCTCTTGTGGCCCGCTGTGATGCCGCGCAGGCTTCCCCGGCCCACCCTACTCCCTCCGCTGGCCTGGCCGCACGCAATCAACTGCCTCCTTATTACGCGAAAAAATGATTCCTCCCACTGACATCTGGGGCGCACCGGTTGGGAGGCTGACCTGTGGGCCTACTAAGTTGACGCGTACGCAGGGCTTGTCAACTTAGTCAACAAACGATTCTAGCAGCAGTAACCGTTGGATTTGAATCGAACGGTCCTGCTGCTTCTTCAATCGCTGCTCTTCTTGCACCAGCCGCCCAAACCAGCGCCGGGGAGACCGCCTGCTCCTGCCTCCAGTGGCCGGCTGTGCTGCCGATGAGGCCTCATCGCCCCCTACTACTCCCACCGCTAGCCAGGCCCTGCGGCGACGGCAGCCTCACACCGCAGCCGAACCAGTGAACCCTCGTACTCCTCTCCGCGTGGGCATCCACTGCCGCGTCTTCCCCGGCTCCGCGTCGTCCCCTTCCTAGGCCTCGCCGTCGTCCACCGCCTTGGTGCTCTCGGCGCGGCGTGGTCAACGTGGTCAACGACATTCCATCGGAAGAGTACTGTACGTGGAGAGGCTGACAGCTGGGTCCACGGCCACAGCCCAGTTTTTTTGTGATTTGCCAAGTAAGTCGCTTTGTCAGGCCTGTTGGGCTGCAAATCTTTCAAGACGAGGAGAGCTTTCATTCGGCTGGCCGAGAAAATGGCCCATCAGTAATGAGAAATGGGTTGTACATTTTTAAAACACATCAAACCGGCAATTAGTTTCAAATATCTTTTTTTCATTTCGAGATTTGAAATTACATTAATTTTTATGCGTGGAGAATTTGTTGGATTTTATATTGATATACATTTATTTTTAAAATCAGTTTGAATGTGAGTCGAAATTTCGGGATTAAAAACAGTTCGGACCGCACCGAAATATGCAAAATTTCGTATAATTTTTTAACCGTGGCCACAATATGGGCTGTAATGCTAACAAAAAGAATATGGGCTCCAAAAAACCTTAATAATTAGCAAATGGGCTGTAAATTATTAGAAATAATGGCAGATGGGCTGTATGCTGTTTTCCACAGATTTGAGGCTTTCCTAAAAAAAGGTTGACGCACAAGCAGTGACTGTTGGATGGCCATCCAACGGCCGTCGTGCTTCTTCAATCTCTGCTCTTCCTGCTCCAGCCGCTCAAACAGGCGCCGGCGGGACTGCCTGCTCCCTCCTCCCCGCGGCCGGCTCTGCTGCCGCGCAGGCCTCACCGCCCCACCGTACTCCCATCGCTGGCCTAGCCATCCCTCTACTCACCCACACCTGCTGTTATTCTCCGGCGACGGCAGACGAACCAGTAAACCCTCGTACAGTCGTACTCCCCTCCGCGTGGGAAACAACTGCCGAGTCTTCCCTGCCTCCGTGTCGTTCCCTTCCTAGGCCTCGCCGTCGTCCACCGCCCTGGTGCTCTCGCGCGGCCTGGTCAACGTGGTCAACGACCGACATGCATCTGAAGTGGACTTTACGTGGAGAGGCCGACAGCTGGGTCCACGGCCGCACGCAAGGAAATGCCTCCTTATTACGCGCAAAATAATGATTCCTCCACCTGACATCAGGGACCCACCGAAAGGGCCTCTGTATTTCGCGAAAAAACGTTACCGCCGCTGACAGCTCGGACCCACCAGCTATATCTTCGCACGCAAGGAAGTGCCTCCTTATTACGCACAAAAAAATGAATACTCCCCCTGTTAGCTGGGACCCAGTATAGTGGCAGGCTGACTTGTGGGCCTACTAAGTTGACGGGGACGGAGGGCTTTGTCAACTTAGTCAATATGCACGATTCTAGCTCCAGTGACCGTACGATGTCCATCCAACGGCCGTAGTGCTTCTTCAACCTCTGGTCTTCTTGCTCCAGCCGCCCAAACCAGCGCCGGTCGTGCCTCGTGCTCCTGCCTCCCGTGGCCGGCTGCGATGCGGCGGAGGCCTCACCGCCCCCTACTACTCCCACCGCTGGCCAGGCCATCCCTCTACTCACCCACACCCCCTGTTATTCTGCGGCGATGACAGCCTCACACCGCACCGAACCAGTGAACCCTCGTACTCCTCTACGCGTGGGCATCCACTGCCGTGTCTTCCCCGGCTCCGCATCGTCCCCTTCCTAGGACTTGCCGTCATCCACCGCCCTGGTGCTCTCGACGCGGCGTGGTCAACGTGGTCAAGGAACGGCTTCCATCGGACATGGACTGTACATGGAGAGGCTGACAGCTGGGTCTAAGGCCGAAGCAAGGAAGTGCCTCCTTATTACGTGCAAAATAATTATTCCTCCACCTGACAGTGGGACCCACCAGACGGGCCACCGTATTTCGCCCCCCTGACTGCTGGGACCCACTAGCTAAATCTTCGCACGCAAGGAAGTGCCTGATAGTCGGGACCCACCTGGTCGAATCGTACGTAGTGTTGTCATTTTGGTCGCGAACATGTACGTACATATATACTGGTCGATGTAGAGGCGCACACGTGTCGTAGTAGAGGCGGACAGGGTGCAAGAAAGAAAATACGGCCACGTATGTGTACATACGGGCGGGGTCTCGAACGCCTACTCGCGCATACGTACGACCAGGGCTCGTGTACATGGCCGGGTCGGAATGGAGAAACAACATCGTCGTCGTGTTCATGGGGAGGCAATGGAATGCGTCGTGTTCATGGGGAGGCAACAGAATGCGTCATGTTCATCGGGAGGGCTTGGACGGAACATGCGATGGAAACGAGGCCTGGTGTACCCCAAAACAGAGGAAACGACCTTGTGTTCGACCGGCCACGTTCGAAACGGGATCCTGTTAATCGAGAGGGGTGTGGCGTACCGCAAAACGGAGGAAACAGACCTCCTACGGTTGAAACGGGGGTCCTATTGATTGGGAGGGGTGTGGCGTACCGCAAAACGGAGGAAACGGACTTGTGTTGGAGCGCTACGGTCGAAACGGGGGTCCTGTTCATCGGGAGGGGTGTGGCGTACCGCAAAACGGGACTCCACGGGATATTGTTCATCTCCACCGTCGAACCCCTCCAGCCTCCCCGAGCTACTGTTCATCCACTTTCGATCTCCTCCAGCCTCCACCTGCGACTGTTCATCCACGGGCTCCTGTTCATCCAGCCTCCACCGCGCGCTACTCCACCGGCTACTGTTCAACCAGCCCTCTCCACAGGCTCCTGTTCAACCACCCCTCCACAGGCTACTGTTCATCTTGCCCTCCACCATCTACTGTTCATCCAGCCCTCCACGGGGTGGTCCTGTTCATCCAGCCCTCCACGGGGTCCTGTTCATCTAGCCCCAACCGGCTCGATCGATCGGGGTCCTGTTCATCCAGAGGCAACACCACGGGGTCCTATTCATCCACCCCCACCGGGAACTGTTCATCTAAACCCCCCCCCCCACAACTCTCACTGTTCATCCAGAGGCAGCATCGATCGGCTTCAGTTAGCAGCAGTAGCGAAGGAATCGCTCGATCGGGTTCAGTTAACAGCCATCGATCGATCGCTCGAGTTCAGTAACGCGTAGCCTGCAGTGCAATCGCTCGGGTTCAGTTAGAGCCCAATGCCTCGCTTGGGTTCAGTTAGAGCCAACGCCTCGCACACATGCGCGTACGTGTACAAGAGAAACGCGCATCGCTCGGCCCCCGGCCTCCCACCATAACCGGGAACTCCCCGAAATTTTCCTCGCCCTCGCTTCTACCATGGTTTTTTCCGTCATGGACGTCCCAAAGAATATCATGGAGCTGCGTCTCCGGCCCGCCCAAGACAAAAAGCGCTTTTTCTGTCATGATTTTTTGTCATAGAAGTAGGAGCCCACCACATCTATGATGATACCGGGGTTTGTCACAATTATCGTCATAGAAGTGTCATATGTATGACAGAATTTTTTTTCGTTCGGCCCAAAATGTCACGAATGTGTCTTTTTTTGTAGTGAAGGCTACTGCTCCAGCTCAGAAGCCTAAACCCAAGAGAAGCACTAGAAACATTCCTACTGAGGAGAAAAACAAGGCCCCAGTGCCTGAAGCTGCTGAAGAAGAAGAAGATGACTCAGTTGTGTTGAGGAAGCTGAAACTCAAGATCCCTGACCACAATGATGCACATCCAGTTGTAGAAAACATGAAAATCAGGAAGGATGCAGGACTGAGACTATGGAGACAGTCTGATCCATATGCTGTCAGGAGGAGAACTGTTGTGGACTACATGTTTCACACTAAGGAACAGGAGGACTTCTATGAGACAATTCTGCTTGATAAGAAGCCCATAGTGTGTGTTACATGAGATGGGTTGACTCGGAGTTCATTAAGGAGAATGAGGATCCCTTCCTAGGTGTGTATGATAGTTTCCAGTCATGTGGAGTTGAAACATTTGTTGCCCAGAAGCTCACCAAATGGAACGATGAGTTGATCATGCAGTTTTACTCCACTGCTCACTTCTATCCAGATGGAAGGATAGTATGGATGTCTGAGGGTACAAGGTACCAATCCACTGTTGAAGAATGGGCTCAATTGATCAATGCCCCAAAAGAAAGTGAGGATGACTTGGATATTTATGCTGAGAAGAAGAAAGACCACAACACAATGGTCAACATGTACAAAGAGATCCCAGATGCTGCTTTGGATACACATAAGTTTGGATCTGTCCACTACTTGTTGTCTGGTCTGCCTACCATAAACTGGATTCTAAGG
The DNA here is from genome assembly GCF_018294505.1 of Triticum aestivum. Classification (NCBI taxonomy): domain Eukaryota; kingdom Viridiplantae; phylum Streptophyta; class Magnoliopsida; order Poales; family Poaceae; genus Triticum; species Triticum aestivum. The sequence continues at coordinate 416,772,154 of NC_057803.1, read as the reverse complement.
CACACACTGCTACCCAAGTCAGGTGATCACAAGATGATCAGAGGACATGCTATAAACTTGCTGCACATATTTGATGTCCCATAGAAGTTCAAGGTCATGAGTTTGATTGTTGAGACAATCAAGAGGACTGCTGCTGACCAAAAGAGAAGCTATGGGTATGCCCCACAAATTTAGGAGCTCATCAACTCAAAGATGGGCACAGGCACACATCTTTTGGATAAGGAGCACCTACCCATATATCCTGAATTTGAAGACAACACTGTTGTCATGGATGAAAATGAACCATCTTTAGCTCAAGCACATGAAAAGAGAGAGAAGGCAAGGGCAGAGAAAGCCGCAAAGATGCCAACTGTAGAAGAGGCATCTCAGGTATTCTTGAAGAGCAAGCAAGACCAGCTTGGATATCTGATCCAATCCACCTTGAGGATTGAGAAGGGCTTGGCCGCCCTGACTCAAAACCAGGAGAGTTTGAAGAGGATCGTTGAGCAGAAGTTCTATGATCTGGATGTCAAGGTAATTGAGATCCAAACTGCAGTTGAGCAACTATAGGAGGAAGCAAAGGAGAAGAAGGGCAAATCTACCACAGATGCTTTCAAGCGTGTGCTCAGATGTCCAAGGTCTGCTGCAGTGCCCGTGAAAGATACTCGAGCTTAAGTGTCAGCACCAACAGCCACAGCTCTAGTGCCACCTCTAGCACCCACTCCATCAGCTCCAACTACTTCATCGGAAGCCTTCGCCCTTGGAGTTCTCTCTACACCACCTCCCGAAGATCAAGCCTAAGAGTCGTTTAGCACTATGCATTTTTGAACTTTTTGGTAACTTGTTGCCAAAGGGGGAGAAAAATGTATAGATAATAGGCTTCGAGAGAGAGTGTTGTTCTTTTATCTCTCTTTCTATTTTGGTTGAACTTCTTTATTGAGTGCTTGTGTGAGATAGTTTATGCCCTTCTGAGATACTTGTTGATCATGTGTTTGATCATATTCTACCCTTAATGCTTGTTGGATAATATCATCTCTTATATCCTTATTTGATCATTAACTAGCTTGGTGATGAGTGCATGCTTTTAATCTCTATCATTTTGAGCGCTCCACCAAGATGTATGTGACATGGAAGAGTAACCCATGATCCTAATCGATTCTGCATTTGCATTCAAAAACAAATTTTAAATAATGCACAAATTTAGGGGGAGCTCTTACTTATCACATACTTCTCAAAGCGACAATGTTTTTTAATCTTATTTATCATTTGTCGAATCTTTGATCTATATGTTGTCATCAATTACCAAAAAGGGGGAGATTGAAAGTGCAACTATCCCTGGGTGGTTTTGGTAATTCCTAACAACATATAACTCATTGAGCTAATGCTACTTAAAGATAAACATTTCAGGAAAGCTCAGTGATTGGCATGGCATGGATGAGAAAAGTGGATCCCTCAAAATACTAAGGACAAAGAATTGGCTCAAGCTGAAAGCTCAGGACTCTACATCTTTTCATTTTAAGTGATCCAAGATCACATTGAGTCCATAGGAAAAGCCAATACTATTAAGAGGGGATGAGGTGTTGCCTAATGGCTTTCTTTCTCAAAGTGCTTAGTGATATGCTCCAAAACCCTCAACTACGTTCTCACATCCACATATGTCACAAACTAAAAGTCAAACTCGGCCCTACCGATATTTTCTATCCGACGACACCAAGTTCAGTTGACATAGCCACTGCCAGAAACCCTAGTCTTTTCGGTCTCACCGAGATGGGATTGTAATCTCTCTGTTTCCCTTCGTAACGTTTCGTTCAAACCGAGATGAGCGATCGGTCCCACCGAGATTGCAATGCAAACTCTCTGTTTCCCTTTCGTAACGTTTCGGTCCAACCGAGATGAGCAAATCAGTCCCACCGAGTTTGCCTGACCAACTCTCTGTTAGTCCATTACAAAATCGGTCTCACCGAGTTTGTGTAACTGGTCTCACCGAGATTACGTTATGCCCTAACCCTAAAGAAATCGGTCCCATCGAGTTGACATGTTGGTCCCATCGAGAACCCTAACGGTCACATTTTGAACTAAATCGATCTGACCTAGTTGTATGATTCGGTCCCAGCGAGTTTGGTGATTTGTGTGTAACGGTTAGCTTTTGTGTGGAGGCTATTTATACCCCTCCACCCACTCTTCATTTATGGAGAGAGCCATCAGAACATGCCTACACTTGCAACATATATTTTCTGAGAGAGAACCACCTACACTTGTGTTGAGGTCAAGATATTCCACTCCAACCACATAAATCTTGATCTCTAGCCTTCCCCAAGTTGCTTTCCACCCAAATCATCTTTCCACCAAATCCAAATCCTGTGAGAGAGAGTTGAGTGCTGGGGAGACTATCATTTGAAGCACAAGAGCAAGGAGTTCATCATCAACACACCATCTATTACCTTTTGGAGAGTGGTGTCTCCTAGATTGGTTAGGTGTCACTTGGGAGCCTCCATCAAGATTGTGAAGTTGAACCAAGGAGTTTGTAAGGGCAAGGAGATCACCTACTTCGTGAAGATCTACCCGAGTGAGGCAAGTCCTTCGTGGGCGATGGCCATGGTGGGATAGACAAGGTTGCTTCTTCATGGACCCTTCGTGGGTGGAGCCTTCCGTGGACTCGCGCAATAGTTACCCTTCGTGGGTTGAAGTCTCCATCAATGTGGATGTACGATAGCACCACCTATCGGAACCACGCCAAAAATCTCCGTGTCCCCAATTGCGTTTGCATACTCCAAACTCCTCCCTTTACCCTCATATGCAATTGTTTTACTTTCCGCTGCTATACTCTTAGAATTGCATGTGTAGGTTGATTGCTTGACTTGTGCTAAGTTGCTAAAATCTGCCAAGAACTAAAATTGGGAAAAGGCTAGATTTTTATTTGGTTAAGTAGTCTAATCACCACCCCTCTAGACATACTTTCAATCCTACACCATACCGGAGCTAAGCGGTGAGCACGACACAGCGGCGGGCCGAGCTCGGCCACCACAGAGCGTCCAACGTCATCGGTGCTCGGCAAGGACAGCGAACAAGAGCAGCAGCTGCTATCGTGGTTCGTAGAGGCCGCGAGCTCAGTGAGATGTTCAGCTCGCCGGACGCGAAGCGGCGGTTGCTGCGGGATGTCGTGGTGACCTTCATTCTGGCCGAGAAAGAAACAACGTCTTCCACTCTCACCTAGTTCTTCTGGCTCCTGGCATCCAATCTACGGTGTGAGCGGTGCATGCACGAAGAGGTCACTTGCCTGCCGCACCCCACACGGAGGCGTCGATGACGACGGGTAGGAGGAGCTGAAGGGGATGCACTACTTGCACACGAGGTCGCTGGATTCATGGAGCACGCGGATGGAGGACCACGGAAGCACGCAGGCTGAGACGGCATTCATGTTGGGGCAGACGTGGGACGCGTCATCCATGCACCAGTTGCGACAGTGAGGCAATGCTGTCGCGTGTTGTTCGCCGTGAACTCTGCTACGAGCGCCTCACCGCCCACACCATCGCAAGCCAGGCCAAGGTCACTTGCTCGACATGAATTCCTCGGCACGCCATGTTGCACGAGGCAGTTTCCATGACCCCCTGGCCGTGTTGTACGAGTCAGTTTCCGTGACCCCATGGTCGTGTTGTACGAGTCAGTTTTCATAAATTCCTCGGCATGGGCACTTGGGCAGCGCCATGCTCCTCACCTTACATAAGGCTGGTCATAATGGGAGTATCATAAGTGGTATCATGCATGTCAACTAGACTTTTTGAATGATGTGACACATAATTAAATGAGGAAAAAGAGGGTGTGGTATCATATCATGATACCGTATCATATTAAATGTTGTACTATTTTGTGTCATGCATGATAATTAATAAGACAACTTAAGATACCATGCATTATGGATGTATCATACACTAGTATCCTATGCATGATACTAGTATATGATACTTGCCATTACAACCAGCCTAAAGATGCCCAGGCACACCCTGGCCCACCACCCATCTTAACCTCGCCGCCCGACACTCCCACCGGGACAACCATCGTTCCTCTCCTGACGGCAGCGGCAACTGCGACATGGGCTCGCTGCTTTGCACCGGTAGCTGCTTTTGCTCGCTGTGGCTCATCCTGCAGGCCGTGGCCACCGGCACCGTGCGCTCCTTACTAGCCCTCCTAAAGTGGCGCCCTGAACAGGCAAGCTGCACGTCGTGGCGAGTTCAAGGACAGTTACTCGAGGGTCAAACTTGTATGACATGTCAAGTTTTAGTCAAAACCAGTTTCATGTCAGTGGAAACCACAAATGCGGCACTAGGGACTAAACTAATCTGGTTTAATAAGTTAAGGGCTTAAGTTTTTTTGGTTTCAAAGTTGAGAGACCTTTCGACAGAGTTTAAGGAGGAAAAATATACTTTTTCCTATAGTTAAATTAAAGATAGATGTAACTGAGCTCACACTCTGCTTCCCTATGAAGGAGGGACGAGGTCTTGGAGCGTAGTGATGGGCGATGGCAATGAGCGAATATCCGATAGCCGCATTGAATCCCATCTGACCATGCACCAAGTCAGGGACGGCACTATACATGTCGTCAAAAATACTTTAAGGACGGATAGTATCTTTTTTCTTTTTTAAGTACTCCTACCGATACGTCCATTTTGCATCATGCTTTTATATAAATATTTATTGCATTATGGGCTGTTATTACACATTATGTCACAATACTTATGCCTATTCTCTCTAATTTTACAAGGTTTACATAAAGAGGGAGAATGCCGGCAGCTGGGATTCTGGGCTAGAAAAGGAGCAAATATTAGAGACCTATTATGCACAGCTCCAAAAGTCCTAAAACTTCACGGAAGATGTTTTCCAAATATATAAAAAATACTGAGAGCAAGAACCTCACCAAGGGGGCCACACCCTTCCCACGAGGGTGGGGGCGCGCCCTACCCCCCTAGGCGCGCCCCCTACCTCGTGGGCCCCCTGGTGGCCCTCCGGTGGCCATCTTCTGCTATATGGATTCTTTCGATGGGAAAAAAATCATAAGCCATCTTCTCGGACGAAACTCCGCCGCCACGAGGCGGAACCTTGGCGGAACCAATCTAGGACTTTGGCGGAGCTGTTCTGCCGAGGAAACTTCCCTCCCGGAGGGGGAAATCATCGCCATCGTCATCACCAACGCTCCTCTCATCGGGAGAGGGCAATCTCCATCAACATCTTCATCAGCACCATCTCATCTCAAAACCCTAGTTCATCTCTTGTATCCAATTGTTGTCTCCAAGTCTGGGATTGGTGCTAGTAGGTTGCTAGTAGTGTTAATTACTGCTTGTACTTGATGCTAGTTGGTTTAATTGGTGGAAGATCATATGTTCAGATCCTATATGCATATCAATACCCCTCTGATTATGAACATGTTTATGCTTTGTGAGTAGTTACTTTTGTTCCTGAGGACATGGGAGAAGTCTTGCTATTAGTAGTCATGTGAATTTGGTATTCGTTCGATATTTTGATGAGATGTATGTTGTCTCTCCTCTAGTGGTGTTATGTGAACGTCGACTACATGACACTTCACCATTATTTGGGCCTAGAGGAAGGCATTGGGAAGTAATAAGTAGATGATGGGTTGCTAGAGTGACAGAAGCTTAAACCCTAGTTTATGCGTTGCTTCGTAAGGGGCTGATTTGGATCCATATGTTTCATGCTATGGTTAGGTTTACCTTAATACTTTTGTTGTAGTTGCGGATGCTTGCAATAGAGGTTAATCATAAGTGGGATGCTTGTCCAAGTAAGGGCAGCACCCAAGCACCGGTCCACCCACATACCAAATTATCAAAGTACCGAACGTGAATCATATGAACGTGATGAAAACTAGCTTGACGATATTCCCATGTGTCCTCGGGAGCGCTTTACATCTATAAGAGTTTGTCCAGGCTTGTCCTTTGCTACAAAAAGGATTGGGCCACCTTGCTGCACCTTATTTACTTTTGTTACTTGTTGCTCGTTACAAATTATCTTATCACAAAACTATCTGTTACCACTTATTTCAGTACTTGCAGAGAATACCTTGCTGGAAATCGCTTATCATTTCCTTCTGCTCCCCGTTGGGTTCGACACTCTTACTTATCGAAAGGACTACGATAGATCCCCTATACTTGTGGGTCATCAAGACTCTTTTCTGGCGCCGTTGCCGGGGAGTGAAGCGCCTTTGGTAGGTGGAATTTGGTAAGGAAAAATTTATATAGTGTGCTGAAATTTACTGTCACTTGTTACCATGGAAAGTAATCCTCTGAGGGGCTTGTTCGGGGTATCTTCACCCCGACCAGTAGAGCAAAGAGTTGCTCCTCAACCTACTGAACCTACTGAAAATGAAAATGAAAATGCTTGCTTTGAAGTTCCTTCGGGTATGATAGAAAAACTGCTAGCTAATCCTTTTTAGGAGATGGAACAAAACATCCTGATGAACATCTGATATATGTGGATCAAGTTTGTGGATTATTTAAGCTTGCAGGTGTACCCGGAGATGTTGTTAAGAAGAAGGTCTTCCCTTATCTTTGAGGGGAGATGCATCGACATGGTATAGGCTATGTGATGATATGAGGTCTTGGAATTACAAACGATTGAAATTGGAATTTCATCAGAAGTTTTATCCTATGCATCTTGTTCATCGTGATCGCAATTATATATATAATTTTTGGCCTCGCGAAGGAGAAAGCATCGCTCAAGCTTGGGGGAGGCTTAAATCAATGTTATATTCATGCCCCAATCATGAGCTCTCAAGAGAAATGATTATTCAAAATTTTATGCTCGGCTTTCTGGTAACAATCGCACCATGCTTGATACTTCTTGTGCTGGCTCTTTTATGATGAAGACTATTGAATTCAAATGGGATTTATTGGAAAGAATTAAACGCAACTCTGAAGATTGGGACCTCGACAATGGTAAGGAGTCAGGTATGACACCTAGTTTTGATTGTGTTAAATCTTTTATGGATACCGATATTTTTCGTAAATTTAGCACTAAATATGGACTTGACTCTGAGATAGTAGCTTCTTTCTGTGAATCTTTTGCTGCTTATGTTGATCTCCCCAAGGAGAAGTGGTTTAAATATCATCCTCCCATAGAAGTAAAAGTAGCTGCACCTATTAAAGTTGAAGAAAAGACTATCACTTATAATGATCCTATTGTTCCTACTTCTTATGTTGAGAAACCACCTTTCCCTGTTAGGATAAAGGATCATGCTAAAGCTTCAACTGTGGTTCGTAAAAGCAATATTAAAACATATACACCTCCTGAGCAAGTTAAAGTTGAACCTAATATTGCTATTGTTAAAGATCTCTTGTCTGATAATATAGATGGGCATGTTATTTATTTCTGTAATGAAACTGCTAGAATTGCTAAACCCCGTGATAAAGATAAACCTAGACCTGTGGTAGGCATGCCTGTTATTTCTGTTAAAATAGGAGATCATTGTTATCATGGCTTATGTGATATGGGTGCTAGTGCTAGTGCAATACCTTATTCCTTATACAAAGAAGTTATGCATGATATTGCACCTGCTGAGATGGAAGATATTGATGTCACAATTAAACTTGCCAATAGAGATACTATTTCACCAATGGGAATTGTTAGAGATGTTGAAGTCTTGTGTGGGAAAACTAAATATCCTGCTGATTTTCTTGTTCTTGGTTCCCCACAAGATAGCTTTTGTCCCATTATATTTGGTAGACCCTTCTTAAATACTGTTAATGCTACCATATATTGCAAAAGAGATGTTGTTACTATCGGTTTATATGATATGACTCATGAATTTAATTTTTCTAAATTTAGTAGACAACACCGTGAAGAAGAATTACCTAGTAAGGATGAAATTATTGGTCTTGCTTCTATTGCCGTACCTCCTAGTGATCCTTTAGAACAATACTTGCTAGACCATGAAAATGATATGTTTATGAATGAAAGAAGGGAATTAGATGAAGTATTCTTTAAACAGGAACCTATTCTGAAAAACAATTTACCTGTTGAAATCCTAGGGGATCCTCCTCCACCCAAGGGTGATCCCGTGTTTGAGCTTAAACCGCTACCTGATACTCTTAAATATGCTTATCTTGACGAGAAAAAGATATATCATGTTATTATTAGTGCTAAACTTTCAGAACATGAAGAAGAGAGATTATTGAAAACTCTGAAGAAGCACCGTGCTGCTATTGGGTATACTCTGGATGATCTTAAGGGCATTAGTCCCACTCTATGTTAACATAAAATTAATTTGGAAGAAGATGCTAAACCAGTTCGTGATCATCAACGCCGGCTGAATCCTAAAATGAAAGAAGTGGTAAGAAAGGAGATTCTAAAGCTCCTTGAGGTAGGTATAATTTATCCTGTTGCTGATAGTCAATGGGTAAGCCCTGTCCATTGTGTCCCTAAGAAGGGAGGTATTATTGTTGTTCCTAATGATAAAGATGAAATGATCCCTCAAAGAATTATTAAAGGTTATAGGATGGTAATTGGTTTCCGCAAATTAAATAAGGCTACTAAAAAGATCATTACCCCTTACCTTTTATCGATCAAATGCTAGAAAGATTATCCAAACATACACATTTTTGCTTTCTAGATGGTTATTCTGGTTTCTCTCAAATACCTGTGTCAGCCAAAGATCATTCAAAGACTACTTTTGCATGCCCTTTTGGTAGTTTTGCTTATAGACGTATGCCTTTTGGTTTATGTAATGCACCTGCTACCTTTCAAAGATGCATGATGGCTATATTCTCTGACTTTTGTGAAAAGATTTGTGAGGTTTTCATGGACGACTTTTCCGTCTATGGATCTTCTTTTGATGATTGCTTGAGCAACCTTGATCGAGTTTTGCAGAGATGTGAAGAAACTAATCTTGTCTTGAATTGGGAAAAGTGCCACTTTATGGTTAATGAAGGTATTGTCTTGGGGCATAAAGTTTCTGAAAGAGGTATTGAAGTTGATAAAGCCAAGGTTGATGCTATTGAAAAGATGCCATGTCCCAAGGACATCAAAGGTATAAGAAGTTTCCTTGGTCATGCCGGTTTTTATAGGAGGTTCATTAAGGACTTCTCAAAAATTTCTCGGCCTCTGACTAATTTATTACAAAAAGATATACCATTTGTCTTTGATGATGATTGTGTAGAAGCATTTGAAATACTTAAGAAAGCATTGATCTCTGCACCTATTGTTCAGCCACCTGATTGGAATTTACCCTTTGAAATTATGTGTGATGCTAGTGATTATGCTGTAGGTGCTGTTCTAGGACAAAGAGTTGATAAGAAACTAAATGTTATTCAATATGCTAGTAAAACTCTAGACAATGCTCAAAGAAATTATGCTACTACTGAAAAAGAATTCTTAGCAGTTGTATTTGCTTGTGATAAGTTTAGACCTTATATTGTTGATTCTAAAGTAACTATTCACACTGATCATGCTGCTATTAAATATCTTATGGAAAAGAAAGATGCTAAACCTAGACTTATTAGATGGGTTCTCTTGCTACAAGAATTTGATTTGCATATTGTTGATAGAAAAGGAGCTGAGAACCCCGTTGCAGACAACTTGTCTAGGTTAGAAAATGTGCTTGATGACCCACTACCTATTGATGATAGCTTTCCTGATGAGCAATTAAATGTCATAAATGCTTCTCATACTGCTCCATGGTATGCTGATTATGCTAATTACATTGTTGCTAAGTTTATACCACCTAGTTTCACATACCAGCAAAAGAAAAAGTTCTTCTATGATTTGAGGCATTACTTTTGGGATGACCCACATCTTTATAAAGAAGGAGTAGATGGTGTTATTAGACGTTGTGTACCTGAGCATGAACAGGAACAGATCCTACGCAAGTGTCACTCCGAAGCTTATGGAGGACACCATGCTGGAGATAGAACTGCACATAAGGTACTGCAATCTGGTTTTTATTGGCCTACTCTCTTCAAGGATGCCCGTAAGTTTGTCTTATCTTGTGATGAATGTCAAAGAATTGGTAATATTAGTAGACGTCAAGAAATGCCTATGAATTATTCACTTGTTATTGAACCATTTGATGTTTGGGGCTTTGACTATATGGGACCTTTTCCTTCCTCTAATGGTTATACACATATTTTAGTTGCTGTTGATTACGTTACTAAGTGGGTAGAAGCTATTCCAACTAGTAGTGCTGATCATAACACTTCTATTAAAATGCTTAAAGAAGTTATTTTTCCAAGATTTGGAGTCCCTAGATATTTAATGACTGATGGTGGTTCACATTTTATTCATGGTGCTTTCCGTAAAATGCTTGCTAAATATGATGTTAATCATAGAATTGCATCTCCTTATCACCCTCAGTCTAGTGGTCAAGTAGAATTGAGTAATAGAGAACTCAAATTAATTTTGCAAAAGACTGTTAATAGGTCTAGAAAGAATTGGTCCAAGAAACTTGATGATGCATTATGGGCCTATAGAACTGCATATAAAAATCCTATGGGTATGTCTCCGTATAAAATGGTCTATGGAAAAGCATGTCACTTACCTCTCGAACTAGAACACAAGGCTTATTGGGCTATTAAAGAACTTAATTATGATTTTAAACTTGCCGGTGAGAAGAGGTTATTTGATATTAGCTCACTTGATGAATGGAGAACCCAAGCCTACGAAAATGCCAAGTTGTTTAAAGAAAAAGTTAAAAGATGGCATGACAAAAGGATACAAAAGCGTGAGTTTAATGTAGGTGATTATGTATTGCTATACAACTCTCGTTTAAGATTTTTTGCAGGAAAACTTCTCTCTAAATGGGAAGGTCCTTACGTTATCGAGGAGGTCTACCGTTCCGGTGCCATAAAAATCAACAACTTCAAAGGCACAAATCCGAAGGTAGTGAACGGTCAAAGAATCAAACACTATATCTCAGGTAATCCCATAAATGTTGAAACCAATGTTATTGAAACCGTAACCCCGGAGGAATACATAAGGGACACTTTCCGGAACGTTTCAGACTCCGAAAAGGAATAGGTATGTGGTACGGTAAGTAAACCGACTCCAAAATAGTTTTTAAGGCAATATTTCTCCGATTTGGAATATTTAGATAAATAGAAAAATAAGTAGCAGTCCGGGAAGGACACGAGGCCTCCACGAGGGTGGAGGGTGTGCCCTACCCTACTGGGCGCGCCCCCTACCTCGTGGGCACCTCGTGCGCTCTCTGAACTCCGTTTTCTTGCACGACACGTATTTTGGTCAGTAAAAATTCATTATATAATCTGCCGGGGGTTTTGACTCTCGTATCACGCAAATATCTCTTGTCTTTGTTTTGAGTTGTCCTACTGCAGACAGAGCAACATGTCATCCCAGGATTTGGAAGGAGAAAGCTACATGGCTAATTACCTTGCAGATCCTAAGGTTTATGGGGATGTGGAGCATTGTGATTGGACTACGGAAGAAGAAGGGGACTATGAACCCAAGGGAAAGGAGGAGACGAGCTCAGATGAAGATGAAGTCCCACTACCTCAACCTGGGGACATGCATGTGGAGTTCAAAAAGTCAAGTCTCCCGGATAGGGTAAAGAAACCTAAGATCGAGCTTATCCCTTTTCGCCTCTTGCAGGAGAACAAACAGGAACTATGCAAAAAGATACTGATCTTGGAGCAGGAGATCGAGGACCTAAGGGACCAAAATTCTGTCCTCAAACGCAAATTAAGGAAGAAGCCTACGTCATCAACAAAATCACCACCGTCTCCACCAACAAAGAAGAATTGAGTATCTGGTATGGGCACTCCACTTGGCAACTGCCAAGCTTGGGGGAGTGCCCCGGTATCGTATCACCATCACTTTATCTTTACCGTTTTCTTAGTTCGATCCTTTTGATAATATCTTGATATAGTAGAATAAAAGTTCTTAGTATGATCTAGTCGTGAGTTTTGCTTTATTATCCTTCTATGTAATCGAGTCCGTGAGCTATATAATAAAGATTAGTGTTGAGTCAAGGGCTTGATTATTTTGCCATGATCCTAAGGAATAAAAGAAAAGAGAAAGAAATAAAAAGAAACAAAGAGATCATATGAGTCTTATGGAGAGTAATGAGCTCACATAGAAAGAGTATGATGAATAAAAGTTGTTGAGGGTTGACAAACACAGTTTTGGTCATCGTTGCAATTAATAGGAAGTAATAAAGAAAGAGAGGTCTTCACATATAAATATACTATCTTGGACATCTTTTATGATTGTGAGCACTCATTAAAATATGACATGCTAAAGAGTTGACATTGGACAAGGAAGACAACGTAATGGGTTATGTTTTCTTACATCTGAGATAAATTATATTGTCTTGGATCTTCCAACATGATGAGCTTGCCTTTCCCCCTCATGCTAGCCAAATTCATTGCACCAAGTAGAGATACTACTTGTGCTTCCAAATACCCTTAAACCAGTCTTGCCATAAGAGTCCACCATATCTACCTATGGATTGAGTAAGATCCATCAAGTAAGTTGTCATCGGTGCAAGCAATAAAAATTGCTCTCTAAATATGTATGATTGATTGGTGTGGAGGAAATAAGCTTTATACGAGCGTGTGATATGGAAGTAATAAAAGCGACAGACTGCATAATAAAGGTCCATATCACAAGTGGCAATATAAAGTGACGTTCTTTCGCATTAAGATTTTGTGCATCCAACCATAAAAGCGCATGACAACCTCTGCTTCCCTCTGCGAAGGGCCTATCTTTTACTTTTATCTCCTACATTGCATAAGAGTCATGGTGATCTTCACCCTTCCTTTTTACATTTTATCCTTTGGCAAGCACAATATGTTGGAAAGATCCTGGTATATATGGCTAATTGGATGTGAGTTTTCATGAACTATTACTGTTGACATTACCCTTGAGGTAAAACGTTGGGAGGCAAAACTATAAGCCCCTATCTTTCTCTGTGTCCGATTAAAACTCCATACCCATAAGTATTGCGTGAGTGTCAGCAATTGTGAAAGATTATATGATAGTTGAGTATGTGGACTTGCTGAAAAGCTCTTATACATTGACTCTTTCCTATGTTATGATAAATTGCAATTGCTTCAATGACTGAGATTGTAGTTTGTTAGTTTTCAATGAAGTTTACGATTCATACTTGATATTGTGATTGAATTATTACTCTAGCATTAGAGATTATATGACAAGAATTATATAAGTTGTTGTTCTAAGAATGATCATGATGCCCTCATGTCCGTATTTTATTTTTATCGACACCTCTATCTCTAAACATGTGGACATATTTTTCGATTTCGGCTTTTCGCTTGAGGACAAGCGAGGTCTAAGCTTGGGGGAGTTGATACGTCCATTTTGCATCATGCTTTTATATCAATATTTATTGCATTATGGGCTGTTATTACACATTATGTCACAATACTTATGCCTATTCTCTCTTATTTTACAAGGTTTACATAAAGAGGGAGAATGCCGGCAGCTGGGATTCTAGGCTGGAAACGGAGCAAATATTGGATACCTATTCTGCACAGCTCCAAAAGTCCTGAAACTTCACGGAAGATGTTTTCCAAATATATAAAAAATACTGAGAGCAAGAACTCACCAGGGGGCCACACCCTGCCCACGAGGGTGGGGGCGCGCCCTACCCCCTAGGTGCGCCCCCTACCTCGTGGGCCCCCTGGTGGCCCTCCGGTGGCCATCTACTGCTATATGGAGTCTTTCTATGGGAAAAAATCATAAGCCATCTTCTCGGATGAAACTCCGCCGCCACGAGGCGGAACCTTGGCGGAACCAATCTAGGGCTCTGGCGGAGCTGTTCTGCCGGGGAAACTTCCCTCCCGGAGGGGGAAATCATCGCCATCGTCATCACCAACGCTCCTCTCATCGGGAGAGGGCAATCTCCATCAACATCTTCATCAGCACCATCTCATCTCAAAACCCTAGTTCATCTCTTGTATCCAATTCTTGTCTCCAAGTCCGGGATTGGTGCTAGTAGGTTGCTAGTAGTGTTAATTACTCCTTGTAGTTGATGCTAGTTGGTTTAATTGGTGGAAGATCATATGTTCAGATCCTATATGCATATTAATACCCCTCTGATTATGAACATGTTTATGCTTTGTGAGTAGTTACTTTTGTTCCTGAGGACATGGGAGAAGTCTTGCTATTAGTAGTCATGTGAATTTGGTATTCGTTCGATATTTTGATGAGATGTATGTTGTCTCTCCTCTAGTGGTGTTATGTGAACGTCGACTACATGACACTTCACCATTATTTGGGCCTAGAGGAAGGCATTGGGAAGTAATAAGTAGATGATGGGTTGCTAGAGTGACAGAAGCTTAAACCCTAGTTTATGCGTTGCTTCGTAAGGGGCTGATTTGGATCCATATGTTTCATGCTATGGTTAGGTTTACCTTAATACTTTTGTTGTAGTTGCGGATGCTTGCAATAGAGGTTAATCATAAGTGGGATGCTTGTCCAAGTAAGGGCAGCACCCAAGCACCGGTCCACCCACATACCAAATTATCAAAGTACCGAACGCGAATCATATGAACGTGATGAAAACTAGCTTGACGATATTCCCATGTGTCCTCGGGAGCGCTTTACATCTTATAAGAGTTTGTCCAGGCTTGTCCTTTGCTACAAAAAGGATTGGGCCACCTTGCTGCACCTTATTTACTTTTGTTACTTGTTGCTCGTTACAAATTATCTTATCACAAAACTATCTGTTACCACTTATTTCAGTACTTGTAGAGAATACCTTGCTGGAAACCGCTTATCATTTCCTTCTGCTCCTCGTTGGGTTCGACACTCTTACTTATCGAAAGGACTATGATAGATCCCCTATACTTGTGGGTCATCAAGACTCTTTTCTGGCGCCGTTGCCGGGGAGTGAAGCGCCTTTGGTAGGTGGAATTTGGTAAGGAAAAATTTATATAGTGTGCTGAAATTTACTGTCACTTGTTACCATGGAAAGTAATCCTCTGAGGGGCTTGTTCGGGGTATCTTCACCCCGACCAGTAGAGCAAAGAGTTGCTCCTCAACCTACTGAACCTACTGAAATGAAATGAAATGAAAATGCTTGCTTTGAAGTTCCTTCGGGTATGATAGAAAAACTGCTAGCTAATCCTTTTTAGGAGATGGAACAAAACATCCTGATGAACATCTATATATGTGGATGAAGTTTGTGGATTATTTAAGCTTGCAGGTGTACCCGGAGATGTTGTTAAGAAGAAGGTCTTCCCCTTATCTTTGAGGGGAGATGCATCGACATGGTATAGGCTATGTGATGATATGAGGTCTTGGAATTACAAACGATTGAAATTGGAATTTCATCAGAAGTTTTATCCTATGCATCTTGTTCATCGTGGTCGCAATTATATATATATATATATATATATATATATATATATATATATATATATATATATATATATATATATATATATATATATATATATAATTTTTGGCCTCGCGAAGGAGAAAGCATCGCTCAAGCATGGGGGAGGCTTAAATCAATGTTATATTTATGCCCCAATCATGAGCTCTCAAGAGAAATGATTATTCAAAATTTTTATGCTCGGCTTTCTGGTAATAATCACACCATGCTTGATACTTCTTGTGCTGGCTCTTTTATGATGAAGACTATTGAATTCAAATGGGATTTATTGGAAAGAATTAAACGTAACTCTGAAGATTGGGACCTCGATAATGTTAAGGAGTCAGGTATGACACCTAGTTTTGATTGTGTTAAATCTTTTATGGATACCGATATTTTTCGTAAATTTAGCACTAAATATGGACTTGACTTTGAGATAGTAGCTTCTTTCTGTGAATCTTTTGCTGCTTATGTTGATCTCCCCAAGGAGAAGTGGTTTAAATATCATCCTCCCATAGAAGTAAAAGTAGTTGCACCTATTAAAGTTGAAGAAAAGACTATTACTTATAATGATCCTATTGTTCCTACTTCTTATGTTGAGAAACCACCTTCCCTTGTTAGGATAAAGGATCATGCTAAAGCTTCAACTGTGGTTCGTAAAAGCAATATTAAAACATATACACCTCCTGAGCAAGTTAAAGTTGAACCTAATATTGCTATTGTTAAAGATCTCTTGTCTGATAATATAGATGGGCATGTTATTTATTTTTGTAATGAAACTGCTAGAATTGCTAAACCCCGTGATAAAGATAAACCTAGACCTGTAGTAGGCATGCCTGTTATTTTTGTTAAAATAGGAGATCATTGTTATCATGGCTTATGTGATATGGGTGCTAGTGCTAGTGCAATATCTTATTCCTTATACAAAGAAGCTATGCATGATATTGCACCCGCTGAGATGGAAGATATTGATGTCACAATTAAACTTGCCAATAGAGATACTATTTCAACAATGGGAATTGTTAGAGATGTTGAAGTGTTGTGTGGGAAAACTAAATATCCTGCTGATTTTCTTGTTCTAGGTTCCCCACAAGATAGCTTTTGTCCCATTATATTTGGTAGACCCTTCTTAAATACTATTAATGCTACCATGGATTGCAAAAGAGATGTTGTTACTATCAGTTTAGATGATATGACTCATGAATTTAATTTTTGTAAATTTAGTAGACAACACCGTGAAGAAGAATTACCTAGTAAGGATGAAATTATTGGTCTTGCTTCTATTGCCGTACCTCTTAGTGATCCTTTAGAACAATACTTGCTAGACCAATTTGTGATCATCAACGCCGACTGAATCCTAAAATGAAAGAAGTGGTAACAAAGGAGATTCTAAAGCTCCTTGAGGTAGGTATAATTTATCATGTTGCTGATAGTCAATGGGTAAGCCCTGTCCATTGTGTCCCTAAGAAGGGAGGTATTACTGTTCTTCCTAATGATAAAGATGAAATGATTCCTCAAAGAATTATTACAGGTTATAGGATGGTAATTGGTTTCCGCAAATTAAATAAGGCTACTAAAAAGATCATTATCCCTTAACTTTTATCGATCAAATGCTAGAAAGATTATCTAAACATACACATTTTTTGCTTTCTAGATAGTTATTCTAGTTTCTCTCAAATACCTGTGTCAGCCAAAGATCAATCAAAACTACTTTTACATGCCCTTTTGGTACTTTTGCTTATAGACGTATGCCTTTTGGTTTATGTAATGCACCTGCTACCTTTCAAAGATGCATGATGGCTATATTCTCTGACTTTTGTGAAAAGATTTGTGAGGTTTTCATGGACGACTTATCCGTCCATGGATCTTCTTTTGATGATTGCTTGAGCAACCTTGATCGAGTTTTGCAGAGATGTAAAGAAACTTATCTTGTCTTGAATTGGGAAAAGTGCCACTTTATGGTTAATGAAGGTATTGTCTTGGGGCATAAAGTTTCTGAAAGAGGTATTGAAGTTGATAAAGCCAAGGTTGATGCTATTGAAAAGATGCCATGTCCCAAGGACATTAAAGGTATAAGAAGTTTCCTTGGTCATGCCGGTTTTTATAGGAGGTTCATTAAGGACTTCTCAAAAATTTCTCGGCCTCTGACTAATTTATTACAAAAAGATATACCATTTGTTTTTGATGATGACCGTGTAGAAGCATTTGAAATACTTAAGAAAGCATTGATTTCTGCACCTATTGTTCAGCCACCTGATTGGAATTTACCCTTTGAAATTATGTGTGATGCTAGTGATTATGCTGTAGGTACTGTTCTAGGACAAAGAGTTGATAAGAAACTAAATGTTATTCAATATGCTAGTAAAACTTTAGACAATGCTCAAAGAAATTATGCTACTACTGAAAAAGAATTCTTAGCAGTTGTATTTGCTTGTGATAAGTTTAGACCTTACATTGTTGATTCTAAAGTAACTATTCACACTAATCATGCTGCTATTAAATATCTTATGGAAAAGAAAGATGCTAAACCTAGACTTATTAGATGGGTTCTCTTACTACAAGAATTTGATTTGCATATTGTTGATAGAAAAGGAGCTGAGAACCCCGTTGCAGACAACTTGGCTAGGTTAGAAAATGTGCTTGATGACCCACTACCTATTGATGATAGCTTTCCTGATGAGCAATTAAATGTCATAAATGCTTCTCATATTGCTCCATGGTATGCTGATTATGCTAATTACATTGTTGCTAAGTTTATACCACCTAGTTTCACATACCAGCAAAAGAAAAAGTTCTTCTATGATTTGAGGCATTACTTTTGGGATGACCCACATCTTTATAAAGAAGGAGTAGATGGTGTTATTAGATGTTGTGTACCTGAGCATGAATAGGTACAGATCCTACGCAAGTGTCACTCCTAAGTGTATGGAGGACACCATGCTGGAGATAGAACTGCACATAAGGTACTACAATCTGGTTTTTATTGGCCTACTCTCTTCAGGGATGCCCGTAAGTTTGTCTTATCTTGTGATGAATGTCAAAGAGTTGGTAATATTAGTAGACGTCAAGAAATGCCTATGAATTATTCACTTGTTATTGAACCACTTGTTGTTTGGGGATTTGACTATATGGGACCTTTTCCTTCCTCTAATGGTTATACACATATTTTAGTTGCTGTTGATTATGTTACTAAGTGGGTAGAAGCTATTCCAACTAGTAGTGCTGATCATGACACCTCTATTAAGATGCTTAAAGAAGTTATTTTTCCAAGGTTTGGAGTCCCTAGATATTTAATGACTCATGGTGGTTAATATTTTATTCATGGTGCTTTCCGTAAAATGCTTGCTAAATATGATGTTAATCATAGAATTGCATCTCCTTATCACCCTCAGTCTAGTGGTCAAGTAGAATTGAGTAATAGAGAACTCAAGTTTATTTTGCAAAAGACTGTTAATAGGTCTAGAAAGAATTGGTCCAAGAAACTTGATGATGCATGATGGGCCTATAGAACTGCATATAAAAATCCTATGGGTATGTCCCCGTATAAAATGGTCTATGGAAAAGCATGTCACTTACCTCTCAAACTAGAACACAAGGATTATTGGGCTATTAAAGAACTTAATTATGATTTTAAACCTGCCGATGGGAAGAGGTTATTTGATATTAGCTCACTTGATGAATGGAGAACTCAAGCCTACGAAAATGCCAAGTTGTTTAAAGAAAAAGTTAAAAGATGGCATGACAAAAGGATACAAAAGCGTGAGTTTAATGTAGGTGACTATGTATTGTTATACAACTCTCATTTAAGATTTTTTCCGGAAAACTTCTCTCTAAATGGGAAGGTCCTTACGTTATCAAGGAGGTCTACCGTTCCAGTGCCATAAAAATCAACAACTTCAAAGGGACAAATCCGAAGGTGGTGAACAGTGAAAGAATCAAACACTATATCTCAGGTAATCCCATAAATGTTGAAACCAACGTCATCGAAACCGTAACCCCGGAGGAATACATAAGGGACACTTTCCGGAACATTTCAAACTCTGAAAAGGAATAGGTATGTGGTACGGTAAGTAAACCGACTCCAAAACAGTTTTTAAGGCAATATTTCTCCGTTTTGGAATATTTAGATAAATAGAAAAATAAGTAGCAGTCCGGGAAGGACACGAGGCCTCCACAAGGGTGGAGGGTGCGCCCTACCCTCCACGAGCAAGATCCATCAAGTAAGTTGTCATTGGTGCAAGCAATAAAAATTGCTCTCTAAATATGTATGACTGATTGGTGTGGAGGAAATAAGCTTTATACGAGCGTGTGATATGGAAGTAATAAAAGCAACAGACTGCATAATAAAGGTCCATATCACAAGTGGCAATATAAAGTGACGTTCTTTCGCATTAAGATTTTGTGCATCCAACCATAAAAGCGCATGACAACCTCTGCTTCCCTCTGTGAAGGGCCTATCTTTTACTTTTATCTCCTACATTGCATAAGAGTCATGGTGATCTTCACCCTTCCTTTTTACATTTTATCCTTTGGCAAGCACAATATGTTGGAAAGATCCTGGTATATATGGCTAGTTGGATGTGAGTTTTCATGAACTATTACTGTTGACATTACCCTTGAGGTAAAACATTGGGAGGCAAAATTATAAGCCCCTATATTTCTCTTTGTCCGATTAAAACTCCATACCCATAAGTATTGCGTGAGTGTCAGCAATTGTGAAAGATTATATGATAGTTGGGTATGTGGACTTGCTGAAAAGCTCTTATACATTGACTCTTTCCTATGTTATGATAAATTGAAATTGCTTCAATGACTGAGATTGTAGTTTGTTAGTTTTCAATGAAGTTTACAGTTCATAATTGATATTGTGATTGAATTATTACTCTGGAATTAGAGATTATATGACAAGAATTATATAATTTACTATTCTAGGAATGATCATGATGCCCTCATGTCCGTATTTTATTTTTATCAACACCTCTATCTCTAAACATGTGGACATATTTTTCAATTTCGGCTTTTTGCTTGAGGACAAGCGAGGTCTAAGCTTGGGGGAGTTGATATGTCCATTTTGCATCATGCTTTTATATCAATATTTATTGCATTATGGGCTATTATTACACATTATGTCACAATACTTATGCCTCTTCTCTCTTATTTTACAAGGTTTACATAAAGAGGGAGAATGCCGGCAGCTGGGATTCTGGGCTGGAAAAGGAGCAAATATTAGAGACCTATTTTGCACAGCTCCAAAAGTCTTGAAACTTCACGGAAGATGTTTTCCAAATATATAAAAAATACTGAGAGCAAGAACCTCACCAAGGGGGCCACACCCTGCCCACGAGGGTGGGGGGCGCGCCCTACCCCCTGGGCGCGCCCCTACCTCGTGGGCCCCCTGGTGGCCCTCCGGTGGCCATCTTATGCTATATGGAGTCTTTCGATGGGAAAAAAATCATAAGCCATCTTCTCGGACAAAACTCCACCACCACGAGGCGGAACCTTGGCGGAACCAATCTAGGGCTCTGGCGGAGCTGTTCTGCCGGGGAAACTTCCCTCCTAGAGGGGGAAATCATCGGCATCATCATCACCAACGCTCCTCTCATCGGGAGAGGGAAATCTCCATCAACATCTTCATCAGCACCATCTCATCTCAAAACCCTAGTTCATCTCTTGTATCGAATTCTTGTCTCCAAGTCCGGGATTGGTGCTAGTAGGTTGCTAGTAGTGTTAATTACTCCTTGTAGTTGATGCTAGTTGGTTTAATTGGTGGAAGATCATATGTTTAGATCCTATATGCATATCAATACACCTCCGATTATGAACATGTTTATGCTTTGTGAGTAGTTACTTTTGTTCCTGAGGACATGGGAGAAGTCTTGCTGTTAGTAGTCATGTGAATTTGGTATTCATTCGATATTTTGATGAGATGTATGTTGTCTCTCCTCTAGTGGTGTTATGTGAACATCGACTACATGGCACTTCACCATTATTTGGGCCTAGAGGAAGGCCTTGGGAAGTAATAAGTAGATGATGGGTTGCTAGAACGACAGAAGCTTAAACCCTAGTTTATGTGTTGCTTCGTAAGGGGCTGATTTGGATCCATATGTTTCATGCTATGGTTAGGTTTACCTTAATACTTTTGTTGTATTTGCGGATGCTTGCAATAGAGGTTAAGCATAAGTGGGATGTTTGTCCAAGTAAGGGCAGCACCCAAGCACCGGTCCACCCACATACCAAATTATCAAAGTACCGAACGCGAATCATATGAACGTGATGAAAACTAGCTTGACGATATTCCCATGTGTCCTCGGGAGCGCTTTACATCTTATAAGAGTTTTTCCAGGTTTGTCCTTTGCTACAAAAAGGATTGGGCCACCTTGCTGCACCTTATTTACTTTTGTTACTTGTTGCTCGTTACAAATTATCTTGTCACAAAACTATCTGTTACCTCTTATTTCAGTACTTGCAGAGAATACCTTGCTGGAAACCACTTATCATTTCCTTCTGCTCCTCATTGGGTTCGACACTCTTACTTATCGAAAGGACTATGATAGATCCCCTATACTTGTGGGTCATCACCTACGTGTTGACATTAGTTGGCTTACCAAATTACATTTAAAATCTTGGGCGCCGAAGACTTTTTGCTTGGGAAACAATTCCTGTCTGTAGTCTGATAAGTAGCTATGGTCAGACCGGTCGTGTACCATCGATTCTTATTTAATCACACTGTCAATATATGAAGAGACTAATCCCTTTTTCCCGTTGCCAACCAATTCGTATCTCACACAGCTAATTAGTCACGGGAAACACTTTCTGTCTGTAGTCTGATAAGGAGCCATAGTTAGATACAATGGCGGGCTATTCGGTGATGAAGAACGAATTGATGTGTGATGCGTGGAAGGTCATATTTGTGGATTTTTTAGGCATAAGGTAAGGGGGTTTGATCTTTTGGTAAAACATGCATGCTTCGTTTCATGAGCAAAAGCACGACGCACCCTATGACTCGCACATGATCCATGATCGTAATGTGAAGCCGCTAAGCCATTTATGGTAAATCATCTTCTACTCCATCATGAAGTTTTGCAGTGTAATTGCACAAATGGAGAGAAGGTGGTGACCGAGCTTGCCAACCAAAGATGTCATAAGTTTTTCTTTTTGTTGCTCCACATGTTAATCAATTCGATTTACCCAGTGTTGCAACTTGATACTCATCACGTTGTATAGTCCAGGCGCACCGCCGTATTGTACTATAAGACTGAGGACAAGCCATTTACGTTCATATATTGTTGGATGAAACTCAAGGGGCATAGTGCATGGGACGACATGTGCAAATTCTGACTCGGGTATCATTGAATTTGGAATCAATGTATTAAAAAAACTTATTAAACATCTAGTTATCTCGGATGTAGTATTTACATTTAAACTATTGTTGTATTAGGGATATTTGCATGTTTTATAAATTAATTGTGCTATTTGATTTCCAATGATTATTTTGAATGTTGTGTGCTTAAGAAAAAAAGGACGAATAGTTAAAGGACAGGATTCGATGGTCGGCTCCCATATCTGTGTCCGCATACGGGCCGGACCAGTTGCAGACAAATACATGTTCTTTTTGCGGGTCGGCGTTGAATATGACCTTACATATTTAGGTATATACTAATAAAAGATACCACTTAACGATTAAAATGAGTCATGTTAACTGGTAAGAACGAATGAGAATTGTACGTGGTGCTGTTTACGATTCAATATACTAGGCCGTAGGCCGCAATTGGCTGGAGTAAAAATATGGTTTGCTCCAAAGACGAGCCCACACATCCTGTTCCGTCCGCGACACCGCGGCCCAGCCCCCAACTGCCGTTGATTCACCCCACCGCGGTGGCACTGCCTTTGGACACAAATCTCGCCATTTTTCCGCATGGACGGTGCCCTCTCCGGTGATGCCACTCTGTTGGTTGCCACTGGCTTGTCCACAAGCCGAAGGTCATTGTCCATGATGAAGCCACCATGGCGGGAGGACCCGTCGACCACACTCTGCTCTTCAGGCTCGATGTCAGGAACTAGTAGTTGTGCTTGTTGGAATGGTCTTCGGCTCGTGTGGGGGTCCAGGTGAGATGGGGATGATGAAGGGCAGGCGCCTAGCTAGGTCATCTATGATCACCTCAGGGGCTGGCATGAGGGCCTTGCCTATGGCAACGAGCACCTCACGAATGCTATGTGAGCCACAACCTCCTTCTTCCTGAGCTAACTATGGAGGCAACCACGAGGCTCCTCCTGCCTGCCCTAGGCCACTGGCGAGCCGTGCCTTGATAACCCACAAGTATAGGGGATCGTTTGTACCCTTTTTCGATAAGTAAGACTATCGAACCCAATGAGGAGCTAAAGGTAGAATTTATATCCCCTTCAAGTTCTATCAACCACCTATACAACTCTACGCACACTTAACATTTGCTTTACCTAGAACAAGAATAAAACTAAGAGTACTTTGCGAGATAATAAAAGTTAATTGGTTTAGTAGAGAGCTTTTGTAGAACGATGGGAAAGACTGTCCCTAGGTAATTGGATATAACACAATAGATACTTATCATATGCAATGAGGGAGAAGCATACGCTAAGATACTTTCCGTACTTGGGTCATATGCACTTATGGTTGGAACTCTAGCAAGCATCCATAACTACTAAAGTTCATTAAGGTAAACCGAACCATAGCATTAGGTAACAAGTCCCGTTTACTCCCATACACAACAACTCCCTTTCGATGTTAGAAGGGATAGAGAAGGATTGGTGGAATCGTTGATTATTGCTTGAGCCTCATGGGCATATATATAGGACTACATGATCTACTTGGAGTACAAGACAAAGCCAGAATACTACCTAGTCTATCCTATGTTTCCAATCTAATCATTATACTCAACATCCCCCGCAGTCAAAATGGTAGCGACGTAGACGGTGAGACTATAGAAGAATCCAAAGGCAAGCCGACGGACACCCCCCACAGTCGCAACAGCCGATGCATCACGGAAGTCATGGCTAGAGTGAAACCCGGCGAGGTTGCTCAAGCAAGGCAGTAGCCCTTTGTGCCGTTTTTCGAGGTAGCCGAGAGCGTGGGTGGTGTTGCCGTGGTGGAGGTAGCCGTGCGAAGAACGCAACGGTCAAGGTCGAGTCAGGGTAACCGGTGTAGAGCAAGCTGTCGTGGGGCCGCGGGCGCAAAGAGGCATCGAGTTAGTCATAGGCGTGGTGGTGTCGAATTAGTGGTGCGTCGGGAAGAAGACATTTTTGACGACGCGTCGCGCTGGGTTTGCCAAGCGGGGATACATCATGGACGAAGGCACGCATCGGTGTTGTTAGCACTGCGCATCTGTAGACGGACAAAGACAAAGTTGACGACGCGCCACATGAGGCTTGCCAGGCTCGGGGACATGTCTGAAGGAAATATGCCCTAGAGGCAATAACAAAGATGTTATTTATATTTCCTTATATCATAAATGTTTATTATTCATGCTAGAATTGTATTAACCGGAAACTTGATACATGTGTGAATACATAGACAAAACAAAGTGTCCCTAGTATGCCTCTACTTGACTAGCTCGTTAATCAAAGATGGTTAAGTTTCCTAACCATAGACATGTGTTGTGATTTGATGAACGGGATCACATCATCAGAGAATGATGTGATGGACAAGACCCATCCATTAGCTTAGCATTATGATCGTTTAGTTTTATTGCTATTGCTTTCTTCATGACTTATACATGTTCCTCTGACTATGAGATTATGCAACTCCCGAATACCGGAGGAACACTTTGTGTGCTATCAAATGTCACAACGTAACTGGGTGATTATAAAGATGCTCTACAGGTGTCTCCGATGGTGTTTGTTGAGTTGTCATAGATCGAGATTAGGATTTATCATTCTGTGTATCAGAGAGGTATCTCTGGGCCCTCTCGGTAATGCACATCACTGTGAGCCTTGCAAGCAATGTGACTAATGAGTTAGTTACGTGCTGATGCATTACGGAATGAGTAAATAGACTTGCCGGTGATGAGATTGAACTAGGTATGATGATACCGACAATCGAATCTCGGGCAAGTAACATACCGATGACAAAGGGAACAACATATGTTGTTATGCAGTTTGACCGATAAAGATCTTCGTAGAATATGTAGGAGCCAATATGAGCATCTAGGTTCCGCTATTGGTTATTGACCGGAGATGTGTCTCGGTCATGTTTACATAGTTCTCGAGCCTGTAGGGTCTACACGCTTAACATTCGATGACGATTTGTATTATGAGTTATGTGATTTGATGACCGAAGTTTTTTTGGAGTCCTGGATGAGATCACGGACATGACGAAGAGTCTCCAAATGGTCAAGAGGTAAAGATTCTTATATTGGAAGGTTACATTCGGACACCAGAATGGTTCGGGCCATTTCGGATGAGTTTCGGAGTACCGGGGGTTACTGAAACCCCCCTCGGGAAGTTCATGGGACTTCATGGGCCTTAGTGGAAAGGAGAGGAGGGCCACAAGGGAGGCCACACCCCCCATGGCCAGTCCGAATTGGACTAGGGAATGGGCCGACCCGGCCCTGGCCTTGGACCCAGCCCCGTGGCCCCATGGTCAATATGTGAGCCATGGGTTGGCCCATTACATCAGATATTTGTGGCCTCGCTAACCCGTTGGGTAGATGAGTCCGACCCAAAATTCTACAGAATCAACATTGAAAATGATCTATGCCTTTGATACGACCAAACCACATAATTATTATTCTGTTAGCCTGATATTAATCAACTGAGGATTCACTCTACGGCTGCGCCCCTTGTTGTTTGTTGCTGTCCACCGTGATGGTCGTTGTTGACTCCTTAGCACGGGCTGATGGTTGTTGTTGCTGCCTACTGTAGCAGCTGCGACGTCGCTGTTATTATTGCTGCCTAACACCGGCAAGCAGCAGTAGTGTTGTCACACACACTCACTGTAGGAACTGAGCATCATATTAGAGATGCACTGCTCCTCAAACACAATGTTCGACGTAGTCTACAAGATTGACAAAACTCCTACAGATATACGCACCAGAATCTACACTGAAGCTACTGCATACAACACTGACCGAGAACCAAAAACATAACCAAAACTTGTGCTCGGGGGCAGCGACTAGGGCATAGCTATTTGACTGGGTCGACCCATCTGACCCATCGGGTCGGACGGTGCCGGCTCCACTGACCCATATATCATTTAGGTCCAACCCAGTTGGCCCATTGGCCTTGTCTTTTTGGGTCGGTCAGTGACCCAGCGGGCTGACCCGACCCATTCCCATCTTGACTTCTCCCTTCTTCCTCCTTCCCTCTCTCTCCCTCTCTTGGAAAGGAAGGGGACTCCAACTAGGATTGGGAATCCTAGTTGGACTCCCCTATGGCACGCGCCCCCCTATGGCCGTCCTCCTCTCCTCCCCCTTTATATACGTGGGAGGGGGGCACCCCAAAGGCACACCAAGTCTTCTCTTAGCCATGTGCAGTGCCCCCCTCCACAGTTACACACCTCTATCGTATCATTGTAGTGCTTAGGCGAAGCCCTGCGCTGGTAACTTCATCATCACTGTCAACACGCCATCGTGCTGACGGAACTCTCCCTCATCCTCAACTAGATCAAGAGCTCGAGGAACATCATCGAGCTGAACGCGTGCTGAACACGGAGGTGCCATACGTTCGATGCTTGGATCGGTTGAATTTGCGAAGACGTTCGACTACATCAACCACGTTACTAAACGCTTCCGCTTTTGGTCTACGAGGGTACGTAGACACACTCTCCCCTCTTGTTGCTATGCATCTCCTAGATAGATCTTGCGTGATCGTAGGTAATTTTTTTGAAATACTGCGTTCCCCAAGAGTGGCTTCCGAGCCAGGTCTATCCGTAGACGTTATATGCACGAGTCGAACACAATGAGTTGTGGCCGATAATAGTCATACTACTTATGAGCAATGTCTGACTTTGATTCGGCGGTATTGTTGGATGAAGCGCCCGGACCGACATTACATGACCGTGTTCATGAGACTGGTTCTACCGACGTGCTTTGCACATAGGTGGCTAGTGGGTGTCTGTTTCTCCAACTTTAGTTTAATCGAGTTTGACTACGGCCGGTCCTTGTTGAAGGTTAAAACAACACACTTGACGAAAAATCGTTGGGGTTTTGAAAAGTAGGTAAGAACGGTTCTTGCTAGAAGCCCGTAGCGTCCATGTAAAACTTGCAACAACAAAGTAGAGGACGTCTAACTTGTTTTTGTAGGGCTTGTTGTGATGTGATATGGTTAAGAAGTGATGAGATATAAATTGTTGTATGAGATGATCATGTTTTGTTAAAGTTATCAGCAACTGACAGAAGCCTTATGGTTGTCTCTTTATTGCATAAGATGCAAGTGCCATATAATTGCTTTACTTTATCGCTATGCGATAGCAATAGTTAGCGAGACGACCATGTAACGACACGTTGATAGACATTAACATGATGGAGATAATGGTGTCATGCCGGTGATGATGGAGATCATGACGGTACTTTGGAGATGGAGATCAAAGGCACAAGATGATGATGGCCATATCCTGTCACCTATTTTGATTGCATGTGATGTTTATCCTTTATGCATCTTATTTTGCTTAGTACGATGGTAGCATTATAAGATGACCCCTCACTAAATTTGAAGGTATAAGTGTTCTCCCTGAGTATGCACCGTTGCTACAATTCGTCGTGCCGAGACAGCATGTGATCATCAGGTGTGATAAGCTCTACGCTCACATAAAACGGGTGCAAGCCAGTTTTGCACGTGCAGAATACTCGGGTTAAACTTGACGAGCGTAGCATATGAAGATATGGCCGCGGAACACTAGAGACCGAAAGGTCGAACGTGAATCATATAGTAGATATGATCAACATAGAGATGTTTACCATTGAAGACTACTCCATCTCATGTGATGATTGGACATGGTTTAGTTGATATGGATCACGTGATCATTTAGATGACTCGAGGATGTCTATCTAAGTGTGAGTTCTTAAGTAATATGATTAATTGAATTAATTTATCATGAACTTAGTCCTGATAGTTTTTGCATATCTATTTTGTAGATCAATAGCTCGCGTATAGCTCCCCTATTTTATTTTTGATATGTTCCTAGAGAAAACTAAGTTGAAAAATGATACTAGCAATGATGCGGACTGGGTCCGTTATCTGAGGATTATCCTCATTGCTGCAGAGAAGAATTATGTCCTTGATGCACCGCTAGGTGACGGACCTGTTGCAGGAGCAAATGCAGACGTTATGAACATTTGGCAAGCTCGATATGGTGACTACTTGATAGTTTAATGCACCATGCTTTACATCTTAAAAACCGGGACTTCAAAAATGTTTTGAATACCATGGAGCATATAAGATGTTCCAAGAGTTGAAATTAGTATTTTAGACTCATGCACGTGTGAGAGGTATGAGACCTCTGGCAGTACTTTGCCTACAAGATGGAGGAGAATAGCTCAACTAGTGAGCATGTGCTCAGAATGTCTGGGTACTACAATCGCTTGAATCAACTAGGAGTTACTTCCAGATAAGATAGTGATTGACAGAGTTCTCTAGTCACTGTCACCAAGTTACTAGAATTTCGTGATGAACTATAATATGTAAGGGATGACGAAAACGATTCCCAAGCTCTTCGTGGTGCTAAAATTGATGAAGGTAGAAATCAATAAATAGCATCAAGTGTTGATGGTTGATAAGACCACTAGTTTCAAGTAAAAGGGCAAGGGAAATAAAGGGAACTTCAAGAAGAATGGCAAGCAAGTTGCCACTCCCATGAAGAAGCCCAAAGCTAGACCCAAGCCTGAAACTGAGTGCTTCTACTGCAAACAAAATGGTCACTAACAGCGGAACTGCCCCAAATACTTGGCGGATAAGAAGGATGGCACAGTGAACAAAAGTATATATGATATACATTTTATTGATGTGTACTTTACTAGTGTTCATAGTAGCCCCTGGGTATTTGATACTGGTTCAGTTGCTATGATTAGTAACTTGAAACAGGAGTTACAAAAATGAACAGAGAATAGTTGAGGGCGAGGTGACGATGTGCGTTGGAAGTGATTCCAAGGTTGATAAGATCACCATCGCACACTCCCTTTACCTTCGGGATTAGTATTGAACCTAAAATAAATGCTATTTGGCGTTTGCGTTGAGCATAATATGATTGGATCATGTTTATTGCAATACGGTTATTCATTTAAGTCAAAGAATAATTGTTATTCTGTTTACATGAATAAAACCTTCTGTGGTCATACACTCAAGGTGAATGGTTTATTGGATCTCGATTGTAGTGATACACATATTCATAATATTGATGCCAAAAGATGCAATGTTGATAATGATAGTGCAACATACTAGTGGCACTGCCATTTAGGTCATATTGGTGTAAAGCGCATGAAGAAACTCCATGCGGTTGGACTTTTGGAATCACTTGATTATGAATTATTTGATGCTTGCGAACCATGCCTCATGGGCAAGATGACTAAGACTCCGTTCTCTAGAACAATGGAGCAAGCAACTGACTTATTGGAAATAATACATACCGATGTATGCGGTCCGATGAGTGTCGAGGCTCGCGGCGGGTATCGTTATTTTCTGACCTTCACAGATGATTTGAGCATATATGGGTATATCTACTTGATGAAACATAAAGTCTGAAACATTTGAAAAGTTCAAAGAATTTCAGAGTGAAGTGGAAAATCATCGTAACAGGAAAATAAAGTTTCTATGATCTGATCATGGAGGCGAATATTTGAGTTACGATTTTGGTCTTCATTTAAAACAATGTGGAATAGTTTCGCAACTCACGCCACCTAGAAAACCACAGCATAATGGTGTGTCCGAACGTCGTAGCCGTACTTTATTAGATATGGTGCGATATATGATGTCTCTTACCGATTTACCATTATCGTTTTGGGGTTATGCATTAGAGACAGCTGCATTCACGTTAAATAGGGCACCATCTAAATCCGTTGAGATGACACCGTATGAACTATGGTTTGGCAAGAAACCTAAGCTATCGTTTCTTAAAGTTTGGGGCTGAGATGCTTATGTGAAAAAGCTTCAACCTGATAAGCTCGAACCCAAATCGGAGAAATGCGTCTTCATAGGATACCCAAAGGAAACTGCTAGGTACACCTTCTATCACAAATCCAAAGGCAAGATATTCGTTGCTAAGAATGGATCCTTTCTAGAGAAGGAGTTTCTCTCGAAAGAAGTGAGTGGGAGGAATAGAACTTGATGAGGTAATTGTACCTTCTCCCTTATTGGAAAGTAGTTCATCACAGAAATCAGTTCCAGTGATTCTACACCAATCAGTGAGGAAGCTAATGATGATGATCATGAAACTTTTGATCAAGTTACCATTGAACCTCGTGGGTTAAACAGAGTAAGGTCCGCACCAGAGTGGTACGGTAATCCTATTCTGGAGGTTATGTTACTTGACCATGACGAACCTACGAACTATGAGGAAGCGATGATGAGCCCAGATTCCGCAAAATGGCTTGAGGCCATGAAATTTGAGATGGGATCCATGTATGAGAACAAAGTATGGACTTTGGTTGAATTGCCCGATGATCAGCAAGCCATTGAGAATAAATGGATCTTCAAGAGGAAGACAGACGATGATGGTAGTGTTACTATCTACAAAGCTCGAATTGTCGAATGTTTTTTTCGACAAAGTTCAAGGTGTTGACTATGATGAGATTTTCTCACTCGTAGCGATGCTTAAGTCTGTCCGAATCATGTTAGCAATTGCCGCATTTTATGAAATCTGGCAAATGGATTTCAAAACTGCATTCCTTAATGGATTTCTCGAAGAAGAGTTGTATATGATGCAACCAAAGGTTTTGTCGATCCTAAAGGTGCTAACAAAGTGTGCAAACTCCAGCGATCCATCTATGGAACTGATGCAAGCATCTCAGTGTTGGAATATACGCTTTGATGAGTTGATCAAATCATATAGCTTTATACAGACTTTTGGAGAAACCTGTATTTACAAGAAAGTGAGTGGGAGCACTACAACCTTTCTGATAAGTATATGTAAACGACATATTGTTGATCGGAAATGATGTAGAATTTTCTGGAAAGCATAAAGGAGTGTTTGAAAGGAATTTTTCAAAGAAAGACCTCAGTGAAGCTGCTTACATATTGGGCATAAAGATCTATAGAGATAGATCAAGACGCTTGATAAGTTTTTGCAATGAGTACATACCTTGACAAGATTTTGAAGTAGTTCAAAATGGAACCGTCAAAGAAGGAGTTCTTGCCTGTATTGCAGGGTGTGAAGTTGAGTAAAGACTCAAAACCTGAGCATGATAGAAAATAGAAAGGGAATGAGAAGTCATTCCCTGTGCCTCAGTCATAGGTTCTATAAAGTATGCTATGTTGTGTACCAGACCTATTGTGTACCTCACCATGAGTTTGGCAAGAGGGTATAATAGTGATCTAGGAGTGGATCAATAGACATCGCTCAAAATTATCCTTAGTGGAATAAGGATATGTTTCTCGGTTATGGAGGTGACAAAAAGGTTCGTCATAAAGGGTTATGTCGATGCAAGCTTTGACACTGATCTAGATGACTCTAAGTGTCAATCTAGATACATATCGAAAGTGGGAGCAATTAGCCAGAGTAGCTCTGTGTAGAGCATCGTAGACATAGAAATTTGCAAAATACAGACGGATCTGAATATGGCAGACCCGTTGACTAAACTTCTCTCACAAGCAAAACATGATCACACCTTAGTACTCTTGGGTGTTAATCACATGGCGATGTGAACTAGAGTATTGACTCTAGTAAACCCTTTGGGTATTGGTCACATGGCGATGTGAACTATTAGTGTTAAATCACATGGTGATGTGAACTAGATTATTGACTCTAGTGCAAGTGGGAGACTGAAGGAAATTTGCCCTACAGGCAATAATAAACATGTTATTTATATTTCCTTATATCATGATAAATGTTTATTATTCATACGAGAATTGTATTAACTGGAAACTTGATACATGTGTGAATACATAGACAAAACAAAGTGTCCCTAGTATGCCTCTACTTGACTAGCTCGTTAATCAAAGATGGTTAAGTTTCCTAACCATAGACATGTGTTGTGAGTTGATGAATGGGATCACATCATTAGAGAATGATGTGATGGACAAGACCCATCTGTTAGCTTAGCATTATGATTGTTTAGTTTTATTGCTATTGCTTTCTTCATGACTTATACATGTTCCTCAGACTATGAGATTATGCAACTCCCGAATACTGGAGGAACACTTTGTGTGCTATCAAACGTCACAACGTAATTTGGTGATTATAAAGATGCTCTACAGGTGTCTCCGATGGTGTTTGTTGAGTTGGCATAGATCGACATTAGGATTTGTCACTCTGTGTATCGGAGAGGTATCTCTACGCCCTCTCGGTAATGCACATCACTATGAGCCTTGCAAGCAATGTGACTAATGAGTTAGTTACAGGATGATGCATTACAGAACGAAGTAAAGAGACTTGCCAGTGACGAGACTGAACTAGGTATGATGATACCTACGATCGAATCTCGGGCAAGTAACATACCGATGACAAAGGGAACAATGTATGTTGTTATGCGGTTTGACCGATAAAGATATTCATAGAATATGTAGGATCCAATATGAGCATCCAGGTTCCGCTATTGGTTACTGACCGGAGATGTGTCTCGGTCATGTCTACATAGTTCTTGAACCCGTAGGGTCCGCACGCTTAACGTTCGATGACGATTTGTATTATGAGTTATGTGATTTGATGACCGATGTTTATTTGGAGTCCCTAATGAGATCACAGACATGACGAGGAGTCTCGAAATGGTCGAGAGGTAAAGATTCATATATTGGAAGTTACATTCGGACACCGGAATGGTTCGGGTCGTT
The DNA here is from genome assembly GCF_018294505.1 of Triticum aestivum. Lineage (NCBI taxonomy): Eukaryota > Viridiplantae > Streptophyta > Magnoliopsida > Poales > Poaceae > Triticum > Triticum aestivum. The sequence goes on along the minus strand of NC_057803.1, from coordinate 416,738,871 downwards.
TCGGATGAGTTTCGGAGTACCGGGGGTTACCGGTGTCAGGACCCCGACTCAATGCCACATCGATCTAGCATGTAACACCTCATATCACTTTGCGGCCTCACGCACGGTATTCCACGGGTGTCGCCTTACCTTAGCCCGGGACCGTTTGCGCCTTTTGGCACACGTATATGACAGTGTCGCTAGCATCCATATGATAAAGAGCCCGGGCTGACATGGCTAGTCGTAAACCCAAAGTGGCACAGACTTACAGGGACAGGCATCCATGACCCAGCATCGAACGTGTCGGTCATCAGCGAGTGAAACCAGGCTGTAGCACTGGGCTAGCAGGACTCCGGTGAACCGGGCTGTAGCGGGCTAACAGGACTCCGGTATTCATCGCGTGACATTTCCCCGAAGGGACAGACACAGGAACGAAGAAGGACACATGCCGGCCAGCCTAAGTGTTCCGGAGCAGTAGCAAGCTACCATGGCTCGGTGGAAACACTAGGAGACATTTCCCCGTAAGAGAGGCTACTAAAGATAAACAACTAGATGGTCAGATCCCACACATACCAAGCATTTCAATAACATACACACAATATGCTCGATATGTGCAATACAACATGGCATCACAAAATGACTCTACGACTCAAGTAGTTTATTCAATAGGCTCCGAGGAGCGAGATATTACAAACATGGGTCTCATGACCCAACACTCAGAGCATACAAGTCAAAGCACAAGCGGAAGCTATCATGTCTGAGTACAGACAACTATAAATGAAAAAAGGCTGAGAAGCCTGACTATCTATCAGATCCTGCCGAGGGCACAAGATCGTAGCTGAGGTAACAAGCTAAACGTCGAAGACCACGCGGTAATACTAGTGAGACTGAAGTCTCTCTGCAAAAACATAAAATAGGCAAACATGAGTACAAATGTACCCAGCAAGACTTACATCAGAACTAACTACATATGCATCATTATCAACAAAGGGATGGTGGGGTTTAACTGCAGCAAGCCAGCTTTGACTCGGTGGCTATCCTAAACTACGACTGCAATGTAACTCTTTTGAGGTGGCGCACACGAGTCCACAAATCACCATAGCAATACACCACTATGGATCCGCTCCCGTCCCCCTACGAGAACGCCATCCATAGCACTCACGCTTATCTTGCGTATTTTAAAGTATCCACTTTCACTTGTCTATGAACTGATATAAGCAACCCAGAAGTCCTTTTCCGCGGACACGGCTATTCGAATAGATGATAATAACCCTGCAGGGGTGTACTTCTTCATACATGTTTCCACCACTTAGCGTCTGCACACGACATGTGCTCGGCAGACTTCAAGCGAAAGCCGACGTGGGTGTAGACCACAACCTACCTAAACACTCAAGTCTCTAGTCCAGGTTTATCGCCTATTCGGGTTCCATCCATGAGGAGATCCGGCCGGAGTTTCGCTCACAGCCCCAAACGATGTGAACAGGGTTCCGTGACACCAAACGGGCGCCCGGTCTACCCGGCCACGTGCCTACCGCATCACAGCCCACCCCTACGGTCAGCGCTGTCCACGGCCTCCAGCATACTACAAACACCAGAAACTACTTGCAACTCCTGGACAGAGGACAAGGGTGAATAAGAAGTCGAGCGGGGTCATATTTCAGGGCCCAATGTATGGTAGTAGCTGAATAAGAAGTCGAGCTGGATCTGCTACAAACATGTGAACACGTTGTCCAAGACAAGCATGACCACAAAGTAGTCTTATAATAAAACACTACCGAGTTCAGGAGGGGGAACCATCAACGAGGATATCGAAGTTCTTTCATAAGTCCGGATTAGCTCTTATGAAGATACTCCTTCTCCTTGAACAAATCAATCAGTGGCTTGGTGTGCTAGGATACACATATGGAATGAAGGTTGCAAGTCTCCGGACCACAGAATACTTCGCACGTGTGCATGACTGACTTGCGATGATTCCAGAGGAAGCAACATTGACTTTCTCGAGTCCACGGCGGCAACTTGCATCAAATGCACATGAACTAGAGGAAGTCACTTCTTACATCCGAACATATGCTTCATGAGCTAGCATGAGCAAATGCTTACACAAGTTTCCAACACTAGCTTGATGTTCAACAAAATTATGGAGAAGACAAGGATGTTGTCAATGGGCACAACAACAATTCATCTGGGTTCCCTTTTAAAAGGAATTCCATAGTTAAGTGAACAAGTGATAGCATTGGTCAGACCCAAAAGATATAATGGTGTATGCTCGAGGGATCAACCACGAGTAAGACAACATTACGAATATCGTTGGTTCTGGTCTGATTGGATGATAGCCCACACTCAAATCAAAGGATTGATAAGACAATAGATCCAGCAACTGATCACAAGGACCAATCGATGAAGATATCATCTTTCTTCAACACACACTACACAAGAATATCCCTTTGGATGAACTAAATCGGGCAAGCTTCTATCTTCCAACTCTCCAAGTTGATGCATAGCTTAACCAACTAGCTCAGGGGTATCCAACACGGATTCTTGGAGAAAGGGTGGTTTACAGGATAAACCAACTTGATCACGAGCTTAACACAACAGTCAGGCGACAACCTGGTGATACTTTCGAGAAGATATTCGGAAAATCACGAACCACCGATATGTTACTAAGCTCGAGAACAATCTTGCTTTTCAGAGCAAGATGATATGATCAAATGAGCGAGGACTTGACAAAATCCTAACTCATCAATCAAAGAGTGCACCAGGAAATAAAGACTAGGTAGCACGATCAATCTTAGAATGGTGATTCAAAAACCAACATACTAAGAATAAGATTATTGTCCATTAACTACCAAGTAATGGGGTTGCTAGGAGTATTGAGTTCACACATCACAATTCATTTGTCGGTATTCCGGTTGCATCAACACGAGGGCCGAGGAATGAACAGTGATGGCAAGAAGTATCACTGTACCAAGAGTTCATGGGATGGTGTGCAATTCCTATAACAATCTCGATATAAAATATGTAATACTCCAAGGTAGAGCAGAACCAAAAGCTGGATTGGCATTTGATCTGCGGAATACAACTACTTTGACCCAATCCTAGATATGGAAGAGGTACTGGAGTTTGTTTCTCCTAGTCATTCCGGAATAGGCTTGACAGACGACAAGAGTCATAGGCATCGATAAACGAACGCACGCATACTCTTGACTATCAATTGATAGACGAGGGTCAGAAAACAACTAAAGAGGGACAACTCAAAAGAACATATAACTTTCTGGGTTGTGGATACATGGGTTGGTATGCCGAACAAAGTTCAACATAATTCTTCCGGATAACCCATGCAGAAAAGTTGAGCTGGCAGAGTCACAATATAGCATGGAGAACTCATAGAGGGTCTGTTGTGATCTTTTGATCCAACAAACTTCTGCCATAATGGTTCATGGTATTTGGAAGAACGATATACCACGGACCTCGAGGACTAATGCAAGGTTACTAATAACCTAAAGGAACTAGTAAACACTATCAACATGAAGTAAGTGGAGTGAATATTAGGTTTAAGAACCCAGGAATAGAATACCTACTACTAAGTAGCATCACGGGATGCTTTCGAGAATGATGGCCAGAATCATCACACTGGGAACACAAATCATGGCTAAATTACTAGATGATCCCCTAAGACACCTAGGGTCATAATAATAACTCCAACATAAAGGTCGAGGCAACAGAATACCTCAACTCAACAATTAGTGTGATTGAGCTGGCATGGGAACATTGAAACAGGAAGAAAGGATTTGCAATTGCATCAGACTACTTAGAAACCTGGGATGACTCGGACAGCATAACGGCTGTAAATGCTCAGAAAAGATTTGAGACATTCACAAAAATGGTGGCATAACCACTCAGAAGCACAATATCAAGGTCTCGAGATCAATAATTAACATACAGAAGATAGTAGGAACTGAACTGAGGCTTGAATCCAACAATCTTATAAGTCTACTGATTAGTAACACATGATCCTGATGGAAAGAAGAGATAGCCTAGTTCTTAATCCCCGTAGAAGAGAAGATGATGACTCAGATCAGAAGGCCATGAGGTATAAGGAGTAAAAAGAGCCTTACGTTCCATCCCACAATCAATTCCCTTATATAACTAAGAATTTCTAGACTCAACTTCGACCAGTTTGGCTTGGTAATCCTACAGGCAGTCAAGCTCTGATACCAACGCTGTCAGGACCCCGACTCAATGCCACATCGATCTAGCATGTAACACCTCATATCACTTTGCGGCCTCACGCACGGTATTCCACGGGTGTCGCCTTACCTTAGCCCGGGACCGTTTGCGCCTTTTGGCACACGTATATGACAGTGTCGCTAGCATCCATATGATAAAGAGCCCGGGCTGACATGGCTAGTCGTAAACCCAAAGTGGCACAGACTTACAGGGACAGGCATCCATGACCCAGCATCGAACGTGTCGGTCATCAGTGAGTGAAACCAGGCTGTAGCACTGGGCTAGCAGGACTCCGGTGAACCGGGCTGTAGCGGGCTAACAGGACTCCGGTATTCATCGCGTGACATTTCCCCGAAGGGACAGACACAGGAACGAAGAAGGACACATGCCGGCCAGCCTAAGTGTTCCGGAGCAGTAGCAAGCTACCATGGCTCGGTGGAAACACTAGGAGACATTTCCCCGTAAGAGAGGCTACTAAAGATAAACAACTAGATGGTCATATCCCACACATACCAAGCATTTCAATAACATACACACAATATGCTCGATATGTGCAATACAACATGGCATCACAAAATGACTCTATGACTCAAGTAGTTTATTCAATAGGCTCCGAGGAGCGAGATATTACAAACATGGGTCTCATGACCCAACACTCAGAGCATACAAGTCAAAGCACAAGCGGAAGCTATCATGTCTGAGTACAGACAACTATAAATGAAAAAGGCTGAGAAGCCTGACTATCTATCAGATCCTGCCGAGGGCACAAGATCGTAGCTGAGGTAACAAGCTAAACGTCGAAGACCACGCGGTAATACTAGTGAGACTGAAGTCTCTCTGCAAAAACATAAAATAGGCAAACGTGAGTACAAATGTACCCAGCAAGACTTACATCAGAACTAACTACATATGCATCATTATCAACAAAGGGATGGTGGGGTTTAACTGCAGCAAGCCAGCTTTGACTCGGTGGCTATCCTAAACTACGACTGCAATGTAACTCTTTTGAGGTGGCGCACACGAGTCCACAAATCACCATAGCAATACACCACTATGGATCCGCTCCCGTCCCCCTACGAGAACGCCATCCATAGCACTCACGCTTATCTTGCGTATTTTAAAGTATCCACTTTCACTTGTCTATGAACTGATATAAGCAACCCAGAAGTCCTTTTCCGCGGACACGGCTATTCGAATAGATGATAATAACCCTGCAGGGGTGTACTTCTTCATACATGTTTCCACCACTTAGCGTCTGCACACGACATGTGCTCGGCAGACTTCAAGCGAAAGCCGACGTGGGTGTAGACCACGACCTACCTAAACACTCAAGTCTCTAGTCCAGGTTTATCGCCTATTCGGGTTCCATCCATGAGGAGATCCGGCCGGAGTTTCGCTCACAGCCCCAAACGATGTGAACAGGGTTCCGTGACACCAAACGGGCGCCCGGTCTACCCGGCCACGTGCCTACCGCATCACAGCCCACCCCTACGGTCAGCGCTGTCCACGGCCTCCAGCATACTACAAACACCAGAAACTACTTGCAACTCCTGGACAGAGGACAAGGGTGAATAAGAAGTCGAGCGGGGTCATATTTCAGGGCCCAATGTATGGTAGTAGCTGAATCATGGATCACAAACACAGAACTCAGTTCCTGAGGACGGCTACAATGAGACAACCCACCATGTACTCCTACATGGCCTCTCACCGCTACCTTTACCAAATCGTGTTCACACACTTAGCTCACACACAGTAGGACATGTTCACACGCCTCTGATTCATCCCCGATGAATCAGACCTGACTCAACTCTAAGCAGTAGCAGGCATGACAAACAAACATGAATGAGTAGGCACAACAGGGCTCAAACAACTCCTACTCATGCTAGTGGGTTTCATCTATTTACTGTGGCAATGACAGGTCATGCAAAGGATAAAGGGGTTCAGCTACCGCAGCAAGTAACAGAAAAATCGGTGTTGTCCTAATGCATTAAAAGAGAGCAGGAGCGAGAGAGTAGGATTGTATCGGAATGAACAAGGGGGTTTTGCTTGCCTGGCACTTCTGAAGATAACATTGAGTCTTCATCAGTGTCAACGATCACATCATCGGTATCACGTCTATCGAGAGGGGACAAATACCGGCAACACAGAAGGGAACACAATCAATGCAATGCACAATATGATGCATGATCATGACATGGCAATATGAATGTGTTTTGAGCTAATGCAACTAGCAACAGATTAAATGAAGTTGGTTTGAATACAAGATTCAAATTCAAACTCCATATGTGATTATTTAAATGCCCTTTACTTCATTTGCCCTAAACAGTAGTGATAAGTTGTTCTAACATGCATGAAAATGGTACAGATGGATTCCTTGAATTTTTCTGATAATTTTTCATATATAAATTATTAAATTTGGAGTTACGGTTAATTTTCTATGATTTATTGAAGTTTTAGGCATTTTCTGGAATTTCAGAATTAAATTAAATCCAGAAATACTTATTGCGTCAGCCCCACGTCACAGTGACGTCAGCAGGGTCAACTGGCGCCTCCAGGTCAAACCTGACCTGTGGGACCCATATGTCAGTGTCACAGGAGTTAATCCCGGTCAAACCCAGCGCTGACTGGGGTTTGACCAGGGGTGGGGCCTACTGTCAGTGGGTCAGTGGCTTAACTAAAAGTAGTTATTAACTTAACCAAAGTTAGCAGGGGCCGGGCCCACCTGTCATGGACCTAGGGGAGGTCAAACCCCTGGTCAGCCGAGGCTAATACGCCGGCGGCTCGTCGCCGGTGAAGCCCGAGACGGCGGAGGGGGTCGGAATTCCTCCTCCGGCGACCAAATGGCCGGCGGAGGGCAGCTACGTGACGCTGAAGATCCCGCGCGTCGAGTGGTGCGGTCAGTTAGGCCGGGGGCGACCTATGTCGACGGCGGCGAGCTCAAAGGCGGCGGCCGGAGCACGGCGAAGTCGGGGTTGGCGCTAGGGGGCACGGCAGGTCGCACGGGTGGGCGCGCTCGGCTCCTGGAAGGGTGCTGAGCATGTTGCCGTGCTCGGGAGTTAGCTACGGTGGCTCTAGCACCGTCTGCGTCATCGCCGGCGGCGAGGAACGGTCGGCTCCGACAGTCGGGGTGGTTAGAAGGCACGGACGGGCACGGGGAGAGAGGGGAAATGGACAGGGGCTCACGAGGGGTCGGGAGAGAAGCTCGGTGGGCTCGGGGAAGCCTCTGCAACGGCGAATTGACGACGGCGATCTCCGGGCACCGGAGATGAAGACGACGACGCTCCGGTCGACTGCGGCCTCCTCTGGTCGCGTGCGTCGCGTGTGTAGCTCCACGGGGTCAGGGCGGAGCTCAGGGATGCATAGTGGGAGCGAGGGGGTGGCTGTGGCCCCGGTAAACGGCGTCGGCGGCGATGGGCTCCGCTCGGGCGCGTGAGGGAGAGAGAGCAGAGGAGGGGGAGGAGTGAGGAAGAGCGCGAGGGGTTCCAGGGAGAGTGAGAGAGAGGCCAGGGTGTCGTGGCGTCTCCAGGCGCATCGAGGAGGGAGGCAACCAGGCAGGAGGTGGCGCACGGCGGCGCGCGCGGCCGACAGGCAGCTGCCTGCCTGCTCTGGCGGGAGGAAGCAGGTGGCTGGCACGGGCCAGCACAGTGCTGGGCCGGCCAGCGGGCTGCCAGGTAAAGTCAGGTAGGCTTTGCTCTTTTTATTTATTTCTGTTCTGTTTTGTTTTGTTTTATTTAATTGCCACTGAATTCAAATTCAAACAAATTTGAAAACAGTGCCAAAACTCCCCTGGATAATTTTATTTTGATAGATGGACTTTTCCAAAGCTCATAAAATATTTCAGAGGTATTTGAAAATATATTCATTATATATTATGAATATAATTCCAAATTCAATAGAATATGATTTAAATTCAGAGACCAAATAATGCCTTAAAAATATTCCAGAATTTTGGTTTGATATATAACTCTTGCCAAAATTCACAAAACTATTTTTAGGGCATTTTGGATTCACAGAATGCAATTTAAAGGGTGCTTGCCCTTCTTTTAATTAGGGTTTTGAGGCTTCTGAATTCCTCAGTTCAATTTTCATTTGAATTTGAACATGATGCAGCAACCAAGCTAGTCCATGGCCAGGGTAAAGCTAGGGATGTGACAACTCACCCCCACTAAACAAAAATCTCGTCCCGAGATTCAAGTGTAGGGTAAGATGAAAGGTAACGCAACTAGTACAATCTTCACGATCCAGGTTGCACTTCATAGGAACGTTGATTGGAACACCATCTTTGTCTTGTCGTCTTGCTCTGAGAAATCCAACTAACATGACAACGAGAGGAAAAGAAAGACCCTAAAAGAATGGTTCTTCTCGAAGGTCGAACAACTCAGGATTAACTCACGGAATGAGACATAGAACCATCTTTCGGGTTGAGACACGAGATACACATCAAGAGGGGTGGAAAGAGACGGATGACGAAGGTTCACTAGGTAGACCACAATTTCACGCTTAAGAGGGTGGCAAACGATTGTCAACGTAGCGAGGAGTTGAGTTGCCATGATACCATAACGATACACCTTAGGGAAGGTGACTCGTAGAGATATCCCCTTAAGTGGCAAAAAGAATTACTTTTGATTCAAAGATCATTGAAACTCTTTAAACCAGCCTAAGGCAATTCTCGAGCGATCGTTTGGAGGGGGTCAGTAGAATGGCATACTCGGACTTGGATGATGTGGATTACCTTGTTGAAGACAATGCAATGGATGAATTTACTTATCACCGGAGGTGGAAGAGACATTGGTGGTGCAAGCTGGGAACAAAATGCAAATGCTGGGAACGATTCTGGTAACTGGGGAAGAACCCAACAATAGAGAGTGAATTCACTGTTGGAGTGGTTATAGCATAACCGAGGAAATCTGGGGCAATCCCAGCTAGTGCCGATGATAAGACGTAGCGCTTGTGCGTGCTCTCAAGAACTTGAGCATTTCCATATTCATCAAGGTTTTACCAACATCCGTGTCAAGGGTCCGGTAACACAACTTACTACCATGATGAATGGTGATGGAGGATGCAGATGCAAAGGAAGATAACACCTTCTCAGATTACACCTTAGCGAAGCCAAGGAACAAAATCTGGATGATCGACCGAGAGACATTTAGCACTCCGCTTCTAATGTTCTCCTTGATGTGCTAGTGTATCCCATTCATAGATACGGTTTGATAACTAGAACATCAAGTAAAGGTCGGACTTCGGGAACACAACAAATCATAAGGCACAACTAGAGAGTAAATCCTACGAAGTCCTTATGGGAAGGTGGCCAACTTCATCAATCAAGATATTATAATAACAGGTCTTCCGGCTGGGTGTGTTGGCCATGACATCCACTTTATCGGTTATCGCGAGACCATTATTATAGTTCTTGGGAAATGTTCCAAACCATCATATCTGCCTGAGATTCAGATCTGGTTGGTGTCAGGATATTCCAGACTCATCGAGTCTAGGAAGAAAAACGAAAGTTTGCAACACAAATCGACGAGATGACGTTGCGAGATTCTCGGAAGATGAACTACGATAGCAAGCTCCAAAACATGAGCTGGTTCTGCTACAAACATGTGAACACGTTGTCCAAGACAAGCATGACCACAAAGTAGTCTTATAATAAAACACTACCGAGTTCAGGAGGGGGAACCATCAACGAGGATATCGAAGTTCTTTCATAAGTCCGGATTAGCTCTTATGAAGAACTCCTTCTCCTTGAACAAATCAATCAGTGGCTTGGTGTGCTAGGATACACATATGGAATGAAGGTTGCAAGTCTCCAGACCACAGAATACTTCGCACGTGTGCATGACTGACTTGCGATGATTCCAGAGGAAGCAACATTGACTTTCTCGAGTCCACGGCGGCAACTTGCATCAAATGCACATGAACTAGAGGAAGTCACTTCTTACATCCGAACATATGCTTCATGAGCTAGCATGAGCAAATGCTTACACAAGTTTCCAACACTAGCTTGATGTTCAACAAAATTATGGAGAAGACAAGGATGTTGTCAATGGGCACAACAACAATTCATCTGGGTTCCTTTTAAAAGGAATTCCATAGTTAAGTGAACAAGTGATAGCATTGGTCAGACCCAAAAGATATAATGGTGTATGCTCGAGGGATCAACCACGAGTAAGACAACATTACGAATATCGTTGGTTCTGGTCTGATTGGATGATAGCCCACACTCAAATCAAAGGATTGATAAGACAATAGATCCAGCAACTGATCACAAGGACCAATCGATGAAGATATCATCTTTCTTCAACACACACTACACAAGAATATCCCTTTGGATGAACTAAATCGAGCAAGCTTCTATCTTCCAACTCTCCAAGTTGATGCATAGCTTAACCAACTAGCTCAGGGGTATCCAACACGGATTCTTGGAGAAAGGGTGGTTTACAGGATAAACCAACTTGATCACGAGCTTAACACAACAGTCAGGCGACAACCTGGTGATACTTTCGAGAAGATATTCGGAAAATCACGAACCACCGATATGTTACTAAGCTCGAGAACAATCTTGCTTTTCAGAGCAAGATGATATGATCAAATGAGCGAGGACTTGACAAAATCCTAACTCATCAATCAAAGAGTGCACCAGGAAATAAAGACTAGGTAGCACGATCAATCTTAGAATGGTGATTCAATAACCAACATACTAAGAATAAGATTATTGTCCATTAACTACCAAGCAATGGGGTTGCTAGGAGTATTGAGTTCACACATCACAATTCATTTGTCGGTACTCCGGTTGCATCAACACGAGGGCCGAGGAATGAACAGTGATGGCAAGAAGTATCACTGTACCAAGAGTTCATGGGATGATGTGCCATTCCTATAACAATCTCGATATAAAATATGTAATACTCCAAGGTAGAGCAGAACCAAAAGCTGGATTGGCATTTGATCTGCGGAATACAACTACTTTGACCCAATCCTAGATATGGAAGAGGTACTGGAGTTTGTTTCTCCTAGTCATTCCGGAATAGGCTTGACAGACCACAAGAGTCATAGGCATCGATAAACGAACGCACGCATACTCTTGACTATCAATTGATAGACGAGGGTCAGAAAACAACTAAAGAGGGACAACTCAAAAGAACATATAACTTTCTGGGTTGTGGATACATGGGTTGGTATGCCGAACAAAGTTCAACATAATTCTTCCGGATAACCCATGCAGAAAAGTTGAGCTGGCAGAGTCACAATATAGCATGGAGAACTCATAGAGGGTCTGTTGTGATCTTTTGATCCAACAAACTTCTGCCATAATGGTTCATGGTATTTGGAAGAACGATATACCACGGACCTCGAGGACTAATGCAAGGTTACTAATAACCTAAAGGAACTAGTAAACACTATCAACATGAAGTAAGTGGAGTGAATATCGGGTTTAAGAACCCAGGAATAGAATACCTACTACTAAGTAGCATCACGGGATGCTTTCGAGAATGATGGCCAGAATCATCACACTGGGAACACAAATCATGGCTAAATTACTAGATGATCCCCTAAGACACCTAGGGTCATAATAATAACTCCAACATAAAGGTCGAGGCAACAGAATACCTCAACTCAACAATTAGTGTGATTGAGCTGGCATGGGAACATTGAAACAGGAAGAAAGGATTTGCAATTGCATCAGACTACTTAGAAACCTGGGATGACTCGGACAGCATAACGGCTGTAAATGCTCAGAAAAGATTTGAGACATTCACAAAAATGGTGGCATAACCACTCAGAAGCACAATATCAAGGTCTCGAGATCAATAATTAACATACGGAAGTAGTAGGAACTGAACTGAGGCTTGAATCCAACAATCTTATAAGTCTACTGATTAGTAACACGTGATCCTGATAGAAAGAAGAGATAGCCTAGTTCTTAATCCCCGTAGAAGAGAAGATGATGACTCAGATCAGAAGGCCATGAGGTATAAGGAGTAAAAAGAGCCTTACGTTCCATCCCACAATCAATTCCCTTATATAACTAAAGAATTTCTAGACTCAACTTCGACCAGTTTGGCTTGGTAATCCTACAGGCAGTCAAGCTCTGATACCAACGCTGTCAGGACCCCGACTCAATGCCACATCGATCTAGCATGTAACACCTCATATCACTTTGCGGCCTCACGCACGGTATTCCCACGGGTGTCGCCTTACCTTAGCCCGGGACCGTTTGCGCCTTTTGGCACACGTATATGACAGTGTCGCTAGCATCCATATGATAAGGAGCCCGGGCTGACATGGCTAGTCGTAAACCCAAAGTGGCACAGACTTACAGGGACAGGCATCCATGACCCAGCATCGAACGTGTCGGTCATCAGCGAGTGAATCCAGGCTGTAGCACTGGGCTAGCAGGACTCCGGTGAACCGGGCTGTAGCGGGCTAACAGGACTCCGGTATTCATCGCGTGACATTTCCCCGAAGGGACAGACACAGGAACGAAGAAGGACACATGCCGGCCAGCCTAAGTGTTCCGGAGCAGTAGCAAGCTACCATGGCTCGGTGGAAACACTAGGAGACATTTCCCCGTAAGAGAGGCTACTAAAGATAAACAACTAGATGGTCAGATCCCACACATACCAAGCATTTCAATAACATACACACAATATGCTCGATATGTGCAATACAACATGGCATCACAAAATGACTCTACGACTCAAGTAATTTATTCAATAGGCTCCGAGGAGCGAGATATTACAAACATGGGTCTCATGACCCAACATCAGAGCATACAAGTCAAAGCACAAGCGGAAGCTATCATGTCTGAGTACAGACATCTATAAATGAAAAAGGCTGAGAAGCCTGACTATCTATCAGATCCTGCCGAGGGCACAAGATCGTAGCTGAGGTAACAAGCTAAACGTCGAAGTCCACGCGGAACTACTAGTGAGACTGAAGTCTCTCTGCAAAAACATAAAATAGGCAAACGTGAGTACAAATGTACCCAGCAAGACTTACATCAGAACTAACTACATATGCATCATTATCAACAAAGGGGATGGTGGGGTTTAACTGCAGCAAGCCAGCTTTGACTCGGTGGCTATCCTAAACTACGACTGCAATGTAACTCTTTTGAGGTGGCGCACACGAGTCCACATATTCACCATATCAATACACCACTATGGATCCGCTCCCGTCCCCCTACGAGAACGCCATCCATAGCACTCACGCTTATCTTGCGTATTTTAAAGTATCCACTTTCACTTGTCTATGAACTGATATAAGCAACCCAGAAGTCCTTTTCCGCGGACACGGCTATTCGAATAGATGATAATAACCCTGCAGGGGTGTACTTCTTCATACATGTTTCCACCACTTAGCGTCTGCACACGACATGTGCTCGGCAGACTTCAAGCGAAAGCCGACGTGGGTGTAGACCACGACCTACCTAAACACTCAAGTCTCTAGTCCAGGTTTATCGCCTATTCGGGTTCCATCCATGAGGAGATCCGGCCGGAGTTTCGCTCACAGCCCCAAACGATGTGAACAGGGTTCCCGAGACACCAAACGGGCGCCCGGTACACCGTGCCACGTGCCTACCGCATCACAGCCCACCCCTACGGTCAGCGCTGTCCACGGCCTCCAGCATACTACAAACACCAGAAACTACTTGCAACTCCTGGACAGAGGACAAGGGTGAATAAGAAGTCGAGCGGGGTCATATTTCAGGGCCCAATGTATGGTAGTAGCTGAATCATGGATCACAAACACAGAACTCAGTTCCTGAGGACGGCTGCAATGAGACAACCCACCATGTACTCCTACATGGCCTCTCACCGCTACCTTTACCAAATCGTGTTCACACACTTAGCTCACACACAGTAGGACATGTTCACACGCCTCTGATTCATCCCCGATGAATCAGACCTGACTCAACTCTAAGCAGTAGCAGGCATGACAAACAAGCATGAATGAGTAGGCACAACAGGGCTCAAACAACTCCTACTCATGCTAGTGGGTTTCATCTATTTACTGTGGCAATGACAGGTCATGCAAAGGATAAAGGGGTTCAGCTACCGCAGCAAGTAACAGATGAATCGGTGTTGTCCTAATGCAGTAAAAGAGAGCAGGAGCGAGAGAGTAGGATTGTATCGGAATGAACAAGGGGGTTTTGCTTGCCTGGCACTTCTGAAGATAACATTGAGTCTTCATCAGTGTCAACGATCACATCATCGGTATCACGTCTATCGAGAGGGGACAAATACCGGCAACACAGAAGGAACACAATCAATGCAATGCACAATATGATGCATGATCATGACATGGCAATATGAATGTGTTTTGAGCTAATGCAACTAGCAACAGATTAAATGAAGTTGGTTTGAATACAAGATTCAAATTCAAACTCCATATGTGATTATTTAAATGCCCTTTACTTCATTTGCCCTAAACAGTAGTGATAAGTTGTTCTAACATGCATGAAAATGGTACAGATGGATTCCTTGAATTTTTCTGATAATTTTTCATATATAAATTATTAAATTTGGAGTTACGGTTAATTTTCTATGATTTATTGAAGTTTTAGGCATTTTCTGGAATTTCAGAATTAAATTAAATCCAGAAATGACTTATTGCGTCAGCCCGACGTCACAGTGACGTCAGCAGGGTCAACTGGGCGCCTCCAGGTCAAACCTGACCTGTGGGACCCATATGTCAGTGTCACAGGAGTTAATCCCGGTCAAACCCAGCGCTGACTGGGGTTTGACCAGGGGTGGGGCCTACTGTCAGTGGGTCAGTGGCTTAACTAAAAGTAGTTATTAACTTAACCAAAGTTAGCAGGGGCCGGGCCCACCTGTCATGGACCTAGGGGAGGTCAAACCCCTGGTCAGCCGAGGCTAATACGCCGGCGGCTCGTCGCCGGTGAAGCCCGAGACGGCGGAGGGGGTCGGAATTCCTCCTCCGGCGACCAAATGGCCGGCGGAGGGCAGCTACGTGACGCTGAAGATCCCGCGCGTCGAGTGGTGCGGTCAGTTAGGCCGGGGGCGACCTATGTCGACGGCGGCGAGCTCAAAGGCGGCGGCCGGAGCACGGCGAAGTCGGGGTTGGCGCTAGGGGGCACGGCAGGTCGCACGGGTGGGCGCGCTCGGCTCCTGGAAGGGTGCTGAGCACGTTGCCGTGCTCGGGAGTTAGCTACGGTGGCTCTAGCACCGTCTGCGTCATCGCCGGCGGCGAGGAACGGTCGGCTCCGACAGTCGGGGTGGTTAGAAGGCACGGACGGGCACGGGGAGAGAGGGGAAATGGACAGGGGCTCACGAGGGGTCGGGAGAGAAGCTCGGTGGGCTCGGGGAAGCCTCTGCAACGGCGAATTGACGACGGCGATCTCCGGGCACCGGAGATGAAGACGACGACGCTCCGGTCGACTGCGGCCTCCTCTGGTCGCGTGCGTCGCGTGTGTAGCTCCACGGGGTCAGGGCGGAGCTCAGGGATGCATAGTGGGAGCGAGGGGGTGGCTGTGGCCCCGGTAAACGGCGTCGGCGGCGATGGGCTCCGCTCGGGCGCGTGAGGGAGAGAGAGCAGAGGAGGGGGAGGAGTGAGGAAGAGCGCGAGGGGTTCCAGGGAGAGTGAGAGAGAGGCCAGGGTGTCGTGGCGTCTCCAGGCGCATCGAGGAGGGAGGCAACCAGGCAGGAGGTGGCGCACGGCGGCGCGCGCGGCCGACAGGCAGCTGCCTGCCTGCTCTGGCGGGAGGAAGCAGGTGGCTGGCACGGGCCAGCACAGTGCTGGGCCGGCCAGCAGGCTGCCAGGTAAACTCAGGTAGGCTTTGCTCTTTTTATTTATTTCTGTTCTGTTTTGTTTTGTTTTATTTAATTGCCACTGAATTCAAATTCAAACAAATTTGAAAACAGTGCCAAAACTCCCCTGGATAATTTTATTTTGATAGATGGACTTTTCCAAAGCTCATAAAATATTTCAGAGGTATTTGAAAATATATTCATTATATATTATGAATATAATTCCAAATTCAATAGAATATGATTTAAATTCAGAGACCAAATAATGCCTTAAAAATATTCCAGAATTTTGGTTTGATATATAACTCTTGCCAAAATTCACAAAACTATTTTTAGGGCATTTTGGATTCACAGAATGCCCTTCTTTTAATTAGGGTTTTGAGGCTTCTGAATTCCTCAGTTCAATTTTCATTTGAATTTGAACATGATGCAGCAACCAAGCTAGTCCATGGCCAGGGTAAAGCTAGGGATGTGACAACCGGAACCCCCCTCGGGAAGTCCATGGGCCTTCATGGGCCTTAGTGGAAAGGAGAGGAGGGCCACAAGGGAGGCCGCGTCCCCCCTCATGGCTAGTATGAATTGGACTAGGGAAGGGCGTGGCGCCCCTTCTTTCCTTCTCCCTTCTTCCTCCTTCCCCCTCTCTCCCTCTCTTGGAAAGGAAGGGGACTCCAACTAGGATTGGGAATCCTAGTTGGACTCACTTATGGCACGCGCCCCCCTATGGCCGGCCTCCTCTCCTCCTCCTTTATATACGTGGGAGGGGGCACCCCAAAGGCACACAAGTTTTCTCTTAGCCGTGTGCGATGCCCCTGTCCACAGTTACACACCTCGGTCATATCATTGTGGTGCTTAGGCGAAGCCCTGCACTGGTAACTTCATCATCACCGTCAACACACCATCGTGCTGATGAAACGCTCCCTCGTCCTCAACTAGATCAAGAGCTCGAGGGACTTTATCGAGCTGAATGTGTGCTGAACACGGTGGTGCCGTACGTTTGGTGCTTGGATCGGTTGAATCGCGAAGACGTTCGACTACATCAACCACGTTACTAAACGCTTCCGCATTCGGTCTATGAGGGTACGTAGACACACTCTCCCCTCTCATTGCTATGCATCTCCTAGATAGTTCTTGCGTGATCGTAGTTAATTTTTTTGAAATACCACGTTCCCCAACAATGTCGCAGACGAAGACACACATCGGTGTTGCCAGCACCAGGCATGCATAGAGGAGGGACCTGCACGAGCTGTATGCCATGCCGAGGACTCGGAGGAGCCATCAGAGAAGAACTTGACGACGGTTGCAGTGCCAAGCAACATGGGGCCGATGTCGCCAACGGTGGTCAGAGTAGACAAAGGGGCCGGGGAAGATGACGGCGACACGGGCGACGAGCTCGAGCTAGACGAAAATGAAGGGGATGGACTGGCGGCATGGCTCGTGTGAGCGAGCTGCAGCAGCACCGAAGAAGAGTGGCGGCCACGGCCAGGTGGCAACAACGGCGGCTTGGTTAGGAGCACGGCGGCGATGCTTGAAATAGGCGATGAGAACCCAACAGCATGACGAAGACCGACGTGGACAGTGGTACTCCCACGCCAAGGGAGGCGGCGCGGCACATACCACATGAAGTCAACGCACGGGGAGGACAAATGGGCCGCGGGCCAAGGTGCTATGCCCCGAAGGGGCGACACAGCAGCAGCAGGTGGGTCGGGCGACGGTGGGAAGACCTCGGGGTGGCGCCATGGACCGCAGGTCGTGGCGCTATGACTCGAAGGGGCAGCGCAATAGCGAATAGCAGGTCGGTGCAACCACGGTGATGGCCTCAGGGCGGCGGTGAGGACCGTGTGTCGCGTCACTATGGTCCGAAGGGACGACGCAGTGGCGGCGCGCGAGCAGTGCAGCCGGCGGGAGAACCACGGGGTGGCGACGCAGCGCCAGCCCGATGCTCAATTAGTGTAGGGACGCGATGTACTTAGGACATTCTTCACATGGTGGACAATCTAATCATTATACTCAGCACTCGGGTTTAAGCTTTTGTCACTCTCACAGCCCACTATAAGCGAATCATGAACGTATTGCAACCCCCTATAGTCAGAAATCTCACACGTGTGTGCTGCACGGAAGGCACCATAGGACAGCATCATATTAACATACAACTCATATCAATCACACCATACCACAAGTAACCCGTAGGACAAAAGAAATCTACTCAAACATCATAGGATGGCTACACTTCATTGGATAATAATATATAGCGTAAAGCACCATGTACAAGTAGATATTATAGCGGGAATAGAGAGATTACACCGCTGCATAGAGTGGGAGAGAGTTGGCGATTGTCGGTGTGAAAACCGGCAGACCTCGGGTAGGGGGGCCTAAGCTATGAGATCGGACCGATGGGTAATAGGAGACAAGGGTCATGGTGTTTCTACCCAGGCTCGGTCCATCTTTAAGGAGGTAAAAACTCTACGTCATACAATTGCTTATATTATGGGCGTATCAAAGTACAGAATTGATCTATCTTGAGATCGTAAGTTGTGGTCTATACCCTAGGGGTAATGGCGATGATGGGGAATGAATAATCCCCTCAACGGGCTAAACCCTTAGGCTTATATAGGCACAAGAGGTATCTAGTGTTACACATGGCCAGTTGACATCTAGGGGTTACATGCCGAATCTAGTAGACCTTCTTGGAGTACATGCCAAGTCCTCGGTGAAGGTTGATATGCTATAACATCCCAAATTTTTAATTTGGAATGTTATACATAGGTCATCATATGCATATCATATTTTATTTGCATTTTGGTTTTGGGATCCTAAAGATCCTAAGCAACTCAAGGACCCACGGAGAGAGTTGGGGATTTTATTATTTTCATATTTGAATTTTTCTCAAATATTGAAAAGAGGATCATTTTGGTTTTAATTATTTTTCTCTCCGAAATATTTCAGTATAAAAATAAATGAGAGCAGATAATATGACTTCTCCAAAATAAAAGAAATATTAGAGGAAAAATATTAAAATCAAATAAATAATTTTATTTGGATTTTATTGCTATTTCATTTGAATTAGAAAAATATGCATTTTTAGGTCAAGAAAATGTTCACCATGTTCTAAATATTTTTTTTAGACGGTGAAAAATTGTTTTTGTCATTTTTTTCAGATTTTTTATTTCTTTAGGATTTTTCTTCGGCGGAATCTATTTTTTTTAAATCTTCGGACCGACTGGGCCGAAGCCCAGCCAGCCCAGCGCCACTCGCCCCCGACCCCGAGCCGGTCTCCCAGCGCTGTCGCCGCCTCGGACTCCCGCCGCCACCTTGCCTCCTCCTCCAAGCCGCCCCTCCCCCTCGTCCTTATAAGCCGCCGCCCCTGCCCCCACTTCGCCACCTCGAGCGACCGCAGATGCGCCCGCAGCCCCGCCGCCCCGAGCCGCCCGCTGCTCCACCGCGCCACGCCGCCGCCCGTGGAGCCCGCCGCCTCACTGTTCGCTGCCCCGCCTCGCCGGATTCTCGCCACCGCCATCGGATCCGCCGCTGCCGGTTTTTATAAAACCCTAGATCGGGTTTTTATTTTTGTTTAGATTGGTTCGGTTTTTCTTCGGTTTCGTTATTTAGCGAGCGTTCGCTCGTTAGTTTGTTATTAATGAACGTTTTTGTTCGTTCGTCTCTGTTAGCGTACGTTCATCCGATAGACTTTTCTTTTTATTTTATTTTCTGCCAGGGACCTATCCATGATTACTTTTATCGCAGATCAGCCCCTGATCTTCAAACCCTCGCCGTTTCTAAACCGTTCGTCCAAATCCAGTGAAACCAACACCAAAATCTTCGTTTTGAAGCCCTCTTTCCGGTTAACCAACATGAACATGGTTTTGAAAATTTAAAATTTGGTTTCAAGTAGATTCGATTTCGAAGTTCTTTTGACCGTAGTTTCAGTTTCGTAACTCCGTTTTGGTTGATTCTTTTTGCAAATCAAACCTTTTCAGTTGAACTTTCAGATTGGATCGTCTTATTTGAAGTTTTCCCTTTGCATCTATGCTCGAGTGCTTATGTATGCTATTGTTTGTTTGCGATAGAATACCCGGAGTGCGAAGCGTGCTACTACGAGTGTCTAGGGTTTGCAGATCGTCAGCAAGGCAAGTAACACATTGATCATACCCCTTTATTACCCAGTTTTTATGCATTAGTTACAATCCTCAAACATTGCATGAGTAGGATCCTTTAACATGTGGGTTTGGGAAGTAGATGATGAGGTAGAACCTATTGCCCTTTTATTATCAAACCCTTGGGAGTTACTTCTACGTTATGCTTATATTGCCATGCTATGCTCGTAGACGTGGATTGGATTTGAGTGTATCCATGACAGATGTGAGATTGTTAAGTAATGGTTAACTTAAGGTGGCTACTTAAACACACATCTGGGTGGATTGGTTGCGGGCACCCGGGGATATACCAGTGCTGTCCTTTTTGGTTCGCCACCCAGGCTCAAAGGGATCATAAGATTATTCATGCTAGAAACTTCCATGTGCAGCCACAAGCTATTATGGGCTCTAGCATAGTTGAGTATGTTATGTGACCTCTTTCAGTGGTGGGCTAGCAAATGTAGGGGAAAGTAGGTGTAACTGTCCACCCAGATTAAAGAGTTAATGTTTCTGAAAGACTGTGTCTCGGTCATCCGTTTCTCAAACACCATGTAGTGCAAGAAATCCAATGGAAGAGATCGAGTCTTGTGGGGAAAAGTGCACACCTCTGCAGAGTGTATAAACTAATCATGGTTAGCTGTGTCCCCGGTTATGGACATCTTGAGTATCTGGTTCTTGAATTATCATGTTGATCACATCACCCTAAAATTAATTTGTTGGGTTGTTATTTACTTCTTAATTGGGATTGGGATGGGGATTTATCATTCTCAATGTTTTTCAACTGCCATGATAGTTAAATAAAATATATTCCTTTGTTGTAGGGAAAAATTGGCTTTTCGCAAAACATTATAACCATAGAGCCTCCACCAGCCATATATGCATGTAGTGATAGCATTTATTCTGTTCATTGCTCTACTGTGTTACATCGCCAGCATATTCCATGTGCTAACCCGTTTTCGGGCTGCAATGTATCATGTTGCAGACTTTTAAGATGAAGAGTAAGGTGCGCTAGGTCGTTTGTCGTGCACTCAGCTATGCCGTTGGACTTGATGGACTCACTTTATCTTCCAAGCCTTCCGCTGTTATCTTATTTAGATGGCCTTAAGCCATATTTATTGTAATAAGTTCTCTTTTGGAGACATTCATGATGTCTACTACACACCTTCTTCTTGTAGACGTTGTTGAGCCTCCAAGTGCAGAGGTTTGTAGGACAGTAGCAAATTTCCCTCAAGTGGATGACCTAAGGTTTATCAATCTGTGGGATGCGTAGGATGAAGATGGTCTCTCTCAAACAACCCTGCAACCAAATAACAAAGTGTCTTTTGTGTCCCAAACACACCCAATACAATGGTAAATTATATAGGTGCACTATTTCGGCGAAGAGATGGTGATACAAGTGCAATATGGATGGTAGATATAGGTTTTTGTAATCTGAAAATATTAAAACAGCAAGGTAGCAAGTGGTAAAATTGAGCACAAACGGTATTGCAATGCTAGGAAACAAGGCCTAGGGTTCATACTTTCACTAGTGCAAGTTCTCTCAACAATAATAACATAATTGGATCATATAACTATCCCTCAACATGCAACTAAGAGTCACTCCAAAGTCATTAATTGCAGAGAACAAATGAAGAGATTGTGGTAGGGTACGAAACCACCTCCAAGTTATTCTTTCTGATCGATCTATTCAAGAGTTCATACTAGAATAACACCTTAAGACACAAATCAACAAAACCCTAATGTCACCTAGATACTCCAATGTCACCTCAAGTATCCATGGTTATGATTATATGATATGCATCACACAATCTCAGATTCATTTATTCAACCAACACAAAGAACTTCAAAGCGTGCCCCAAAGTGTCTACCGGAGAGTCAAGACAAGAACGTGTGTCAACCCCTAGGCATAATTTCACGAGGTCACGGAACTCGCAAGTTGATCACCAAAACATACATCAAGTGGATCACGTGATATCCCATTATTACCACAGATAAGCACATGCAAGACATACATCAAGTGTTCTCAAATCCCTAAAGACTCAATCCGATAAAATAACTTCAAAGGGAAAACTCAATCCATCAAAAGAGAGTAGAGGGGGAGAAACATCATAAGCTCCAACTATAATTATAAAGCTCGCGATACATCAAGATCGTTCCGAACCAAGAACACGAGAGAGAGAGAGAGAGAGATCAAACACATAGCTACTGGTACATACCCTCAGCCCCGAGGGTGAACTACTCCCTCCTTGTCATGGAGAGCACCGGGATGATGAAGATAGCCACCGGAGAGGGATTCCCCCCTCCGGCAGGGTGCCAGAACGGGTCTAGATTGGTTTTCGGTGGCTACGGAGGCTTCTGGCGACGGAACTCCCGATCTAGGTTATGTTCTGGGGTTTTATGTATATATAAGAGGTTTTGGCATCGAGAATAAGTCAGGGGGTCTCCGGACTGTCCACGAGGTAGGGAGGCGCGCCCAGGGGGGTGGGCGCCCCCCCCCCCCCCCACCCTCGTGGGGGGTGGGCGTGCCCCCACCCTCATGGGCAGCCTGGGACTCTTCTAGCCCAACTCTTTTACTCCATGTCCTTCTTCTGGTCCAAAAATAAGTTCTGTGAAGTTTCCGGTCAATTGGACTCCGTTTGGTTTTCCTTTTCTGCGAAACTCAAAAACAAGGAAAAACAGAAACTAGCACTAGGCTCTAGGTTAATAGGTTAGTCCCAAAAATCATATAAAATAGCATATAAATGCATATAAAACATCCAAGGTTGATAATATAATAGCATGGAACAATCAAAAATTATAGATACATTGGAGACGTTTCAAGCATCCCAAGCTTAATTCCTGCTCGTCCTTGAGTAGGTAAATGGTAAAAATAGAATTATTGATGTGGAATGCTACTTAACATATTTATCCATATAATTCTCTTTATTGTGGCAAGAATATTCAGATCCATAAGATTCAAGACAAAAGTTTAATATTGACATAAAAGTAATAATACTTCAAGCATACTAACTAAGCAATTATGTTTTCTCAAAATAACATGGCCAAAGAAAGCTTATCCCTACAAAATCATATAGTTTGGCTATGCTTCATTTTTGTCACACAAAAATGCTCTCATCATGCACAATCCTGATGACAAGCCAAGCAATTGTTTCATACTTTAGTAATCTCAAACTTTTTTCAACTTTCACGCAATACATGAGCGTGAGCCATGGACATAGCACTATGGGCAGAATACAATATAATGATGGGGGTTGTGTGGAGAAGACAAAAAAGGAGAAAGTCTCACATTGATGCGGCTAATCAACGGGCTATGGAGATGCCCATCAATTGATGTCAATGCGAGGAGTAGGGATTGCCATGCAACGGATGCACTAGAGCTATAAATGTATGAAAGCTCAACAAAAGAAACTAAGTGGGTGTGCATCCAACTTGCTTGCTCATGAAGACCTAGGGCATTTGAGGAGCCCATTGTTGGAATATACAAGCCAAGTTCTATAATGAAAAATTCCCACTAGTATATGAAAGTGACAAAATAAGAGACTCTCTATCATAAAGATCATGGTGCTACTTTGAAGCACAAGTGTGGAAAAAGAGGATAGTAGCATTATCCTTTTTTTCATTTTTGGGCCTTTTTTGGCCTTTCTCCCCTTTTTTGGGACAATTCTCTATTAATGATGATCATCACACTTCTATTTATTTACAACTCAATGATTACAACTCGATACTAGAACAAAATATGACTCTATATGAGTGTCTCCGGCGGTGTACCGGGATGGACAATGAAACAAGAGTGACATGTGTGAAATTATGCATGGTGGCCTTGCCACAAATACGATGTCAACTACATGATCATGCTAGGCAACATGACAATGATGAAGTGTGTCATAATAAACCGAACGGTGGAAAGTTGCATGGCAATATATCTCGAAATGGCTATGGAAATGCCATAATAGGTAGGTATGGTGGCTCTTTTGAGGAAGATATAAGGAGGTTTATGTGTGACAGAGCATATCGTATCACGGGGTTTAGATGCACCGGCAAAGTTTGCACCAACTCTCGAGGTGAGAAAGGGCAATGCACGGTACCGAAGAGGCTAGCAATGATGGAAGGGTGAGAGTGCGTATAATCCATGGACTCAACATTAGTCATAAAGAACTCACATACTTATTGCAAAAATCTACAAGTCATCAAAACCAAGCACTACACGCATGCTCCTAGGGGGATAGATTGGTAGGAAAAGACCATCGCTAGTCCCCGACCGCCACTCATAAGGAAGGCAATCAAAGAACACCTCATGCTTCAAATTTGTCACACAACAGTTACCATACGTGCATGCTACGGGACTTGCAAACTTCAACACAAGTATTTCTCTAATTCACAACTACTCAACTAGCATGACTCTAATATTACCATCTTCATATCTCAAAACAATCATCAAGTATCAAACTTCTCATAGTATTCAATGCACTTTATATGAAAGTTTTTATTATACCCCTCTTGGATGCCCATCATATTAGGACTAAATTCATAACCAAAGAAAAATACCATGCTGTTCTAAAAGACTCTCAAAATATAAGTGAAGCATGAGATTTCATCTATTTCTATAAAATAAAACCACCGCCATGCTCTAAGAAGATATAAGTGAGGCACTATAGCAAACGACAAACTACTCCGAAAAATATAAGTGAAGCTCAATGAGTAGTCAAATAATTATGCAACTATGTGAAGACTCTCTAACATTTAAGAATTTCAGATCTTGGTATTTTATTCAAACATCAAGCAAAACAAAAGAAATAAAATGACGCTCCAAGCAAAACACATATCATGTGGTGAATAAAAATATAGCCTCAAGTAAAGTTACCGATAGACGAAGACGAAAGAGGGGATGCCTTCCGGGGCATCCCCAACCTTAGGCTCTTGGTTGTCCTTGAATATTAACTTTGGGTGCCTTGTTCATCCCCAAGCTTAGGCTCTTGCCACTCTTTATTCCATAGTCCATCAAATCTTTACCCAAAACTTGAAAACTTCACAACACAAAACTTTAACAGAAAACTCGTAAGCTCCGTTAGTATAAAAAAATAAATCACCACTTAGGTAATGTTGTGAACTCATTCTAAATTCATATTGGTGTAATATCTAATGTATTCCAACTTCTCTATGGTTCATATCCTCCGATACTACTCATAGATTCATCAAAATAAGCAAACAACACATAGAAAATAGAATCTGTCAAAAACAGAACAGTCTGTAGTAATCTGTATCAAACGTATAATTCTGTTAGTCAAACATTTTCTGAAATAAATTGGTGCACGTGAGGAATTTATCTATTAATAATTTGCAAAAATAATCAACTAAATAGCACTCTCCAGTAAAAATTGGTAGCTAATCTCGTGAGCACTAAAGTTTCTATTTTTATAGTAAGATCACAAAGACTTCACCCAAGTCTTCCCAAAGGTTCTACTTGGCACAAACACTAATTAAAACATAAAAACACATCTAAACAGAGGCTAGATGAATTATTTATTACTAAACAAGAACAAAAAGAAAGGAACAAAACTAAAATTGGGTTGCCTCCCAACAAGCGCTATCGTTTAAGGGCCCTAGCTAGGCATGATGATTTCAATGATGCTCACATAAAAGATAAGAATTGAAGCATAAAGAGAGCATAATAAAGAATATGACTATCACATTTAAGTCTAACCCACTTCCTATGCATAGGGATTTTTTGGGCAAAAAATTTATGGGAACAACAATCAACTAGCATAGGAAAGCAAAACAAGCATAACTTCGAGATTTTAAGCGCATAGAGAGGAAACTTGATATTATTGCAATTCCTACAAGCATATATTCCTCCCTCATAATAATTTTCAGTAGCATCATCAATGAATTCAATGATATAACTATCACATAAAGCATTCTTTTCATGATCTACACGTATAGAATTTTTATTACTCCCCACATAAGCAAATTTCTTCTCATTCATAATAGTGGGAGCAAACTCAACAAAATAACTATCATATGAGGCATAATCCAACTGAAAATTAAAATCAAGATGACAAGTTTCATGGTTATCATTATTCTTTAGAGCATACATGCCATCACAATAATCATCATAGATAGCAACTTTGTTCTCATAATCAATTGGAACCTCTTCCGAAGTAGTGCATTCATCACTATAATCATCATAAAAAGGAGGCATGCTATCATCATAATAAATTTTCTCATCAAAACTTGGGGGACTAAAAATATCATCTTCATCAAACATAGCATCCCCAAGCTTGTGGCTTTGCATATCATTAGCATCATGGATATTCAAAGAATTCATACTAACAACATTGCGATCATGCTCATCATCCAAAGATTTAGTGCCAAACATTTTAATACATTCTTATTCTAACACTTTAGCACAATTATCAGAATCCTTATTTTCATGAAATATATGAAAAAGATGAAGCATATGAGGTATCCTTAATTCCGTTTTTTTGTAATTTTCTTTTATAAACTAAACTAGTGATAAAACAAGAAACAAAAAGATTCGATTGAAAGATCTAAAGATATACCTTCAAGCGCTAACCTCCCCGACAACAGCGCCAGAAAAGAGCTTGATGTGTACTACACAACCTTCTTCTTGTACATGTTGTTGGGCCTCCAACTGCAGAGATTTGTAGGACAGTAGCAAATTTCCCTCAAGTGGATGACCTAAGGTTTATCAATCCGTGGGAGGCGTAGGATGAAGATGGTCTCTCTCAAACAACCCTACAACCAAATAACAAAGAGTCTCTTGTGTCCCCAACACACCCAATACAATGGTAAATTGTATAGGTGCACTAGTTCGGCGAAGAGATGGTGATACAAGTGCAATATGGATGGTAGATATAGGTTTTTGTAATCTGAAAATATAAAAACAGCAAGGTATCAAGTTGTAAAAGTGAGCACAAACGGTATTGCAATGCTAGGAAACAAGGCCTAGGGTTCATACTTTCACTAGTGGAAGTTCTCTCAACAATAATAACATAATTGGATCATATAACTATCCCTCAACATGCAACAAAGAGTCACTCCAAAGTCACTAATAGCGGAGAACAAACGAAGAGATTATGGTAGGGTACGAAACCACCTCAAAGTTATTCTTTCTGATCGATCTATTCAAGAGTTCCTACTAGAATAACACCTTAAGACATAAATCAACCAAAACCCTAATGTCACCTAGATACTCCAATGTCACCTCAAGTATCCGTGGTTATGATTATATGATATGCATCACACAATATCAGATTCATTTATTCAACCAACACAAAGAACTTCAAAGCGTGCCCCAAAGTTTCTACCGGAGAGTCAAGACAAGAATGTGTGCCAACCCCTATGCATAATTTCACGAGGTCACGGAACTCGCAAGTTGATCACCAAAACATACATCAAGTGGATCACGTGATATCCCATTATTACCATAGATAAGCACATGCAAGACATACATCAAGTGTTCTCAAATTCCTAAAGACTCAATCCGATAAAATAACTTCAAAGGGAAAACTCAATCCATCACAAGAGAGTAGAGGGGGAGAAACATCATAAGATCCAACTATAATAGCAAAGCTCGCGATACATCAAGATCGTTCCGAATCAAGAACACGAGAGAGAGAGAGAGAGATCAAACACATAGCTACTGGTACATACCCTCAGCCCCGAGGGTGAACTACTCCCTCCTTGTCATGGAGAGCGCCGGGATGATGAAGATAGCCACCGGAGAGGGATTCCCTCCTCCGGCAGGGTGCCAGAACGGGTCTAGATTCGTTTTCGGTGGCTACGGAGGCTTCTGGCGACGAAACTCCCAATCTAGGTTATGTTCTGGGGGTTTATGTATATATAAGAGGTTTTGGCATCGAGAATAAGTCAGGGGGGTCTCCGGACTGTCCACGAGGTAGGGAGGCGCGCCCAGGGGGTGGGCGCGCCCCCCATCCTTGTGGGGAGTGGGCGTGCCCCCACCCTCGTGGGCAGCCTGGGACTCTTCTGGCCCAACTCTTTTACTCCATGTCCTTCTTCTGGTCCAAAAATAAGTTCCGTGAAGTTTCAGGTCAATTGGACTCCGTTTGGTTTTCCTTTTCTGCAAAACTCAAAAACAAGGGAAAAAAATAGAAAGTGGCACTGGGCTCTAGGTTAATAGGTTAGTCCCAAAAATCATATAAAATAGCATATAAATGCATATAAAACATCCAAGGTTGACAATATAATAGCATGGAACAATCAAAAATTATAGATACATTGGAGACGTATCAATTCGATGTAATAAGTGTGTGATTGCACTCTGTTATAAATCCTTCGAGTACTGTGTGTCAGCATTACCGATCCAGGGATGACACTTATGCATAGAGATTTGACCGTCTGAGGTCGGATCGGTACAAGATGGTATCAGAGCACACGCTGACTGTAGGACACGACCACTAAGATGAGCCATAGGTCACTCTTCTCTACTCACTTCTGACTCCTCTCCATTTTCTACTCTATAGGATGGCGGACACAAGGAACAAGTTTGCACAACCGGATGAAGACACACCTTTTGGATGACACTTGAAGGAAGTCACCAGGTGCCTGAACGTCGGAATACCAAGCTTCACCGGGACCTACACCACCACTTTACCAGAAGAGGAGCGTTGGATGATTCGAGTTCAAGTTCTAGGAAGGACATTTACGCCAATCACTAAGCCCATAGAGTTTTCCTTTGATGCACCAACCTGCAGTCTAGGTAAGAGCATGGCAGCCCACATCGCCATGGGACGCATCGGCGAAGTTTATCACAAGGATCTTAAGGGAGCCGAGATGAGCAATGGGAGATGATCAACACCAGGAAGGACAGGTCCATTGCAACTTTTATCCAGGAGTTAAACCAGCACATTCATCACTAGGAGAACCAGATGTGCGCAAGCATGATAGATTTGAAGAAGTTGATGACTAGGAACATGGAGCTTGAAGAGTAACTCAAGTCTACATGCGACGGATACAAGGAGGAAATCACAATACTAGTGGCGAGGAATGACGACATGACAAGGAAGCTAGGAGTACTCATGGGAGATCCCGCGCCAGGAGGAGATGACGACCATCCCAAGGACTACATCATCATCAACGACACCGACTCCGACCCCGACAGTAGTGATGATGATTGTGAAGATGAAGCTGGAGCTGATATCATGGAGTCTTCCACCGATCAAAATTTCTAGATGACCACCATATTATCAGTAGTATTTCCCTCATGTATATAGTAGTAGTCCGAGCACTGTAACGATAGTTAGATCGATTGTATGCCCTTGCTTGAATTGATTTGGTGTGATATGAATGTGTTTGTATCATGTGCATATGGGTAGTGCTTTCTCACTAGATCTCATTCTATTCTAATCTCTCCCCTCTAAACCCAATAGATGCCTCTGAGACATGACCCCGAATTTTCTTTCACACCAGAGGTCACCCAGTTGATCCAACAGTAGAATACCCTGATGCAGTTGCTAGTCCAGAACCAAGGCAACAACAACAACCCACCGCCACCACCTCCAGTTGACAACTTAGCACGGTATCTAAGTTTGCAGCCGCCGGTGTTTTCCAGTAGCATCGAGCCGATAGTTGTTGATGATTGGCTACGCAGGATTGGAAGGGAGTTGACCACCGTAGGTTGCATAGATGCTGAGAAGGTGCGTTTTGCCGCACACCAATTGGATGGACCTGCAGCCTCATGGTGGGAGAATTACACAGTCACTTTTCCTATAGCCAATGTTACTTGGGAGCAGTTTCAGCAAGCATTCTGCACTGCTCATGTCTCAACTGGAGCTATGAGAATGAAGAAGCGTGAGTTTCACAACTTGCGCCAAGGAAATCGTACTGTGGGGCAGTACGTGGATGAGTTTAGCAAGTTAGCCCGCTATGCCCTGGATGATGTGGCCACAGATGCCGCGAAGCAAGAGAAGTTTATGGAAGGGCTGAATGATGAGATGAGTATGCAGTTAATGGTGGCAACATTTAACAACTACCAAGAGTTGGTATACAAGGCTCTTATGATTGAAGGGAAGCAGCAGCAGATTGAGAGCCGCAAAAGGAAGTATGGACATGGGAAGTACAATTCAGGAGCTCAACAGAAGCCGCATTTTACCCCGAACTCGGGAGGTTATACCCATAACCATGGAGGCCATACCCATAATGGAGGAGGTTTGCATAACCATAGTGGCCCCAAGAATGGAAATGGGAATGGAGCAGGCAGTAGTCAGAACCGCTCTAACCCAGCCACACCTGCCAAGAAGGATCAAAGTCACAATACTTGTTTCAAGTGCGGGAAGACTGGACACTATGCCCATGAGTGTCCTGAACTCAAGAATGGAAATGGCAATGGAAACTCTGGGATGAAGCCCAACCCTTTCAATAGGGGATAAGTGAACCACGTGAACATGGAGGAGGTTCAAGAGCAGCATGATGCAGTTGTAGGTAAGTTTTTGGTTAAGTCATTTACTGCAATCGTTCTTTTTGATACTGGTGCATGGCATTCATACATTTCAAGGGGATTTGTGGATAAGAACAAGTTGCCCACCAAAGTTCTTAGGACACCAATGTTAGTAAGCTCGCTAGGAGCCGAGTATATGGCAAGCCAAGGATGTTTTTAGATGCCATTGACCATAGGTAGACATGTTTTCCGCTCAGATTTGATAATTTTGGAGTCACAAGGATTGGATGTGATACTAGGAATGGATTGGCTATTGCGTTATGGAGGAAACATCGATTGCTCCAGTAAGTCAATTTTGCTCACCACCCCGGAGGGAAAAAGGATCAAGTATGTATCCAGGCATGCGCCAAGGAGAACCCAAATAAATTCCCTCTCAGGAGTTGTTCAGGAGGAAGTGCCTGTAGTGATGGATTATCCGGATGTATTTCCAGAAGAGTTACCAGGCATGCCGCTAGATCGAGACATTGAGTTTTTGATAGAACTGTTGCCAGGCACCGAACCAATATTGAAGAGACCATACTAGATGCCCGCAAATGATCTGGAGGAGATTAAGAAGCAGATTAAGGAGTTATTGGAGAATGGATACATTCGACGAAGTTCGTCACCATGGGGAGCCCCTGTAGCGACCTCGAACGGTCCAATCTCTGTGCTCAGGTGTTATCCCTGAATCAGTAATGCTGACACTACACAATACTTGAAGGATTTATAACAGAGTAGCAATCACACACTTATTACATCGAGAGTCTCAAAAAAGAACTTATTACAATAAATATGGCTTAAGGCCATCTAATAACGATAACAGCGGAAGGCTTGGAAGATAAGTGAGTCCATCAACTCCAACGGCATCACTGAGTATAGAACCACGACCTAAAACTCCTTAATCGTCGTCTGAAAAGTCTGCAACATTAACGTTGCAGCCCGAAACGGGTCAGCACATGGAATATGCTGGCAAAGTAACACATAGAGAGTAATGGAATGAAACAGGCTATTCTATATGCATATTTGGCTGGTGGAAAGAGTTTTGCATAAAGACAAATTTTCCCTACTGCAAAGGAATAAATTTTATTTAACTATCATGGTAGTTGTTAAACATTGAGAATGGTTGACAGCATTCTCAATCCCAATTAAGCATCATCATTAAACAAAACCCAACAAAATTAATTTTAGAGTAACATGTTGAGATTCACATGATAATCCAGGTACTAGATACTCAAGATGTCCATAACCGCGGACACGGCTAATCATGATTAGTTTATACACTCTGCAGAGGTTTGCGCACTTTTCCCCACAAGACTCGACCGCCTCCGTTTGGTTTCTCGCACTACATGGTGTTTGAGAAGACGGATGACCGAGACATAGTCTTTCAGAAGCGCTAGCACCTTACGAACGGGTAGACCGTACCAACCTACATCTGCTAGTCTACCATTGTAAGAGTTCACATGACTTAATCAACTATGCTAGAGCCCATAATAGCTTGTGGCTGCACACGGATGTTTCTAGCATGAATAATCTCATGATCCCTTTGAGCCTGGGTGGCGGTCCATAAAGAAAAACAGGCAATCACTGGAATACCCAGGTGCCTCAATCCACCAGATGTGTATTTAAGTTGCCACCTTAAGTAAACCATTAATTAACAACTCACATCTGTCATGGATACACTCACCCAATCCACGTCTACTAGCATAGCATGGCATAAAGCAAACATAGAAGTAACTCCCAAAGGTTTGATAATAACAGGTAATAGGTACTACCTCAACTACTTCCCAAACCCACAATTTCATTAGATCCTAATCATGCAATGTGTGAGGATTGATCTAATGCAATAAAACTGGGTAGAGGGAAAAACACGATCAAAGTGTTACTTGCCTTGCTGATGATCCGGGAAACCTAGCGATTCGAAGTAGCAAGCGGCGCACTCGGGGTACTCTATCACAAACAAACAAGCATACAATAAGTACTCAACTAATGCACAGGTAAAAGTCAAATAAGAGATCTAACCAGAAAGTTCAACTTAAGAACTCCGGTTGGCAAAACGAATCAAATTGAACGAAGCAACAAAAGACAAACGACAAAAGAAACAGGCTTCGTTTACTATTCTGGATCTAAGGCAATTTTTACAGTGGAAAAAACTTGTTTGAGTTGGTTAAACGGAAAGAGGGTTTCGAGACGAAACTCCAGGCGCTTGAATCGCCTAATTCCAATAAACGAGCGAAAAGTTAGACTAAAACGAAAATCG
This sequence comes from Triticum aestivum, assembly GCF_018294505.1. NCBI lineage: Eukaryota > Viridiplantae > Streptophyta > Magnoliopsida > Poales > Poaceae > Triticum > Triticum aestivum. Next base: position 416,706,048 of record NC_057803.1, on the reverse strand, counting down.
GATCAGAAATCGCGATCAGAAAAATCACGGATTTAATCCGAGAAAAAGAAAAACGACGAACGTTCGTCAAAACGAACGAACAGACGAATGCTCGCTAATTAAATAAACCGGAAAAACTGATCTATTTAAAAAAACCGAAACTAAAAACACGAACAAAACCGTCGGAAATCCGAACGGTTTTT
>NC_057803.1:416697357-416705284 GCF_018294505.1 Triticum aestivum | reverse complement strand
TGGGCTTGGCCGGGGCCTCGGGGCGCTATAAAAAGGCTCGGCCAGGAGGAGTCCTGGCCGGTTACAGCCCAAGGTCGGTTCGGACTTTTTTTTTAAATAATTATGCTCGGAGAAAAACAAAATAAATACTAAATGGACTCCAAAAATCCCAAAATAAATTTTCCCCGGCTTCTAAAATCAAGCCGCACAGGATGAACATTTATTTGGGGCCTAAATGCAATTTTGAAAAACGCACATTTTTCTCTAATACAAATAAAATAGCAAATAAAACCAAAATAAAATCTTATTTGATTTTTTATTAAATCCCCAATATTTCTTTATTTTTGGGAAAGTCATTTTATTCCCTCTCTCATAATTTTTATAATAGAAATAATTGAAGATAAAATAAATAAAATCAAATGATCCTATTTGCAAAATTTGAGACAACTCAAATATGAAAATAACGAAATCCCCAACTCTCTCTGAGGGTCCTTGAGTTGCGTGAAATTTCTAGGATCAACCAAAATGCAATAAATATGATATGCAATGATGATCTAGTGTATAACATTCCAAATTGAAAATTTGGGATGTTACAAACCTACCCCCCCTTAATATGAATCTCGCCCTCGAGATTCGGGTTGGCTAGAAAATAGGTGAGGGTGGTCCTTCAGCAAATCTTCCTCTCGCTCCCAGGTGGCTTCATCCTCCGTGTGGTGACTCCACTGAACCTTGCAAAACTTGATAACCTTACTGCGGGTGACTCGACTGGCATACTCTAAAATCTTAACAGGTTTCTCCTCATAGGTCAAATCACTGTCCAACTGAATTGCTTCCAGTGGTACCGTATCTATCAGCGGTATATTAGCCATCTCTACGTGGCACTTCTTCAACTGGGAAACGTGGAACATGTCGTGAACTCCCGACAATCCTTCGGGCATTTCCAACTTATAGGCTACCTCTCCCATACGCTCCAAAACTTTGTATGGGCCTACAAAACGGGGCGCTAACTTTCCTTTAACTCCAAAGCGCTTAACTCCTCGAAGTGGTGATACTCGAAGATAAACTCGGTCTCCGACTTCGTAAACGGTCTTCTTGCGTTTAGAATCTGCATAACTCTTCTGCCTGGATTGGGCTACCTTGAGCCTATCGCGAATCAATTTCACCTTCTGTTCAGACTCCTTTATCAGATCCGGTCCAAACAACTGGCGGTCTCCAACTTCATCCCAAGACAATGGGGTCCTACACCTTCTTTCGTACAAGGCTTCGAAAGGGGCCATCTTCAAACAGGATTGATAGCTGTTGTTGTAAGAGAACTCTGCATACGGCAAATTCTCGTCCCAGCTAGATTCGTAATCTAGCGCACAAGCTCTTAGCATATCCTCCAAAATCTGATTAACTCTCTCAGTCTGTCCATCTGTCTACGGGTGGAAAGTTGTGCTAAACTCCAGTTTGGTACCCAAAGTTTCATGCAACTGATTCCAGAACTTTGAGGTAAATTGGGTTCCTCTATCTGATACTATGCTCCTTGGAACTCCATGTAGACAAACGATTCTGGTCATATATATCTTTGCCAACTTTGCACTGGTATAGGTAGTCTTCACTGGAATGAAATGAGCTACCTTTGTCAAACGATCGACTACAACCCATATCGAGTCATAGCCTGAACGTGTTATGGGCAATCCTGTAATAAAATCCATGCCTAGCTTATCCCACTTCCATTCGGGTATCGGCAATGGCTGTAGCAATCCTGCTGGCTTCTGATGCTCTGCCTTTACTCTCTGACATACATCACAAACTGCTACATATTCAGCAGTATCCTTCTTCATTCCGGTCCACCAGAAAATATCCTTCAAATCCAAATACATCTTGGTATTTCCTGGGTGAATCAAATACGGTGAATCATGGGCCTCTTGCAGAATCAACTTCCTGATCTCCGAATCATTAGGCACATAAACACGGTCTTCAAACCATAAGGTATCGTGTTCATCTTCACGAAATCCCTTAGCTTTTCCTTTGCTCATTTTCTCCTTAATAGAGGCAATCTCCTTGTCAGTCTTTTGAGCTTCTCTGATCTTATCCATCAACGTAGACTGAATCTCCAATGCTGCTACATAGCCTCCTGGAACTATTTCCAAACATAGCTCGCGAAGATTTTCGGCTAACTCCCTTGGTAAATCTCCCGTCATTAGGGTGTTGACATGGCTCTTACGTCTCAACACGTCAGCTACTACATTAGCCTTTCCGGGGTGATAATGCAATTTCATATCATAATCCTTGATGAGATCCAACCATCTCCTTTGTGTGAGGTTCAACTCCTTTTGTGTGAAAATATACTTCAAACTCTTGTGATCCGTGTGCACCTCGCAATGGTTTCCAATCAGAAAATGTCTCCAAGTCTTCAATGCATGCACTACGGCTGCTAACTCCAAATCATGCATAGCATAATTCAACTCATGGGGCTTAAGCTGTCATGAGGCATATGAAACAACTCTTCCTTCATGCATAAGAACTGCTCCAAGTCCTCGACATGAAGCGTCACAATACACCTCATAATCCTTGGTCTGATCCGGTAAAATCAACACTGGTGAGGTAACCAAACGTTTCTTCAACTCCTGGAAACTAGCCTCACATTCCTCAGTCCATTTGAACTTGGTATCCTTCTTCAGCAACTCTGTCATAGGCTTCGCAATCTTTGAGAAATTCTCAATAAACCTCCGGTAGTATCCTGCGAGTCCAAGAAAACTCCGGATCTCCCCAACTGTTGTTGGGGCTTCCCAATTGGTCACGGTATCAACTTTAGTGGGATCTACTGCTATACCTTCTCCGGATATAACGTGTCTGAGAAATCCAACTTCTTTCAACCAAAACTCACATTTGCTAAACTTGGCATATAACTGATGTTCTCTGAGCTTTCCAAGAACCAAACACAAATGCTCCTTATGCTCCTCTTCATTCTTCAAGTAAACCAGGATATCATCAATGAACACTACGACGAACTTATCCAAAAACTCCATAAACACTTTGTTCATCATGTTCATAAAATATGCAGGTGCGTTAGTCAGACCAAATGACATAACGGTATACTCGTACAGCCCATACCTGGTGGTAAAAGCTGTCTTGGGTATATCTTGTTCTCGAATCTTCAACTGGTGGTATCCTGATCATAGATCGATCTTGGAAAATACCTTAGCTCCTTGCAATCGATCAAACAGATCATTGATCATCGGTAGTGGGTACTTGTTCTTGATGGTTACTTCATTCAATCCTCAATAATCAACAACCATCCTTAGCGATCCATCCTTCTTCTCCACTAGAAGTACTGGTGATCCCCAAGGCGATGAACTTGGGTGAATGTATCCTTTATCCAATAACTCCTTATTCTGCTTCTTAATTTCCACCAAATCCTTTGCGGGCATCCTATATGGTCTCTTTGATATTGGCCCCGTGCCTGGAAAAAGCTCAATCAAAAACTCAATATCTCTCTCCGGTGGCATGCCTGGCAATTCTTCTGGAAATACATCAGGGAAATCCTTCACTACTAGTACTTCCTCCTGCACAACTCCTGTTAAATAATTTACTTGAGTCCTCTTTGACACATGTCGGGATACATACTTGATCCTTCTTCCTTCTGGGGTGGTAAGCAAGATCGACTTACTGGCGCAATCGATGTTTCCTCCATACATCGACAACCAATCCATGCCTAATATCACATCCAATCCTTGAGATTCCAACACTATTAGGTCTGAGGGAAATATGTAGTTACCAATCCTTAATGGCAACCGATCACACCATAGGCTAGCCATATATTCTGCTCCAGGCGAGGTTACTAACATGGGTGACCTAAGGGCTTGGGTTGGCAGTTTATACTTATCCACAAATCTCCTTGATATGTATGTATGAGATGCACCAGTATCAAAAAGAACGAGTGCAGTAAATGACTTAACCAAAAACTTACCGATTACTGCATCCGGCTGCTCTTCAACCTCCTCCACGTTAATGTGGTTCACCTGTCCCCTATTGAAAGGGTTCGGCTTCTTCCCAGAGCTTCCATTGCCATTTCCATTCTGTGATTCAAGACATTCATTGGCATAATGTCTGGTCTTCTGGCACTTAAAACAAGTGACTTGGCTCAGGTCTCTCTTGGCTGGGGTCGATGGGTTGGTGCGGTCCTGGCCGTTACTTCCTCCATTCCCATTACCATTCTTGGTGCCATTGTGATTGTGCGAGCTACCTCCTCCATGGGTATGCTGAAAATGTCCTCCCGATCTAGGGGTAAAACGTGGCTTCTGCTGAGCTCCTGAATTGTGCTTCCCTTGTCCATACTTCCTCTTGCGATTCTCAATCTGCTGTTGCTTCCCTTCAATCATAAGAGCACGATCTACCAACTCCTGGTAGTTGTTAAAGGTTTCTACCATCAACTGCATGCTCAACTCATCATTCAGTCCTTCCAGAAACTTCTCCTGCTTAGCTGCATCCGTAGCAATGCCATCTGGGGCATAACATGCTAGCTTACTAAAGTCCTCCACATACTGGCCAACTGTCCGTCCTCCTTGGCGCAAGTTGTGAAACTCACGCTTCTTCATGGCCATAGATCCTGCTAAAACACGGGCAGTTCAAAAAGCCTGCTGAAACTGGTCCCACGTGACAGTGTCGATAGGAAAAGTGGCTGTGAAATTCTCCCACCATGATGCTGTGGGTCCTTCAAGCTGATGTGTGGCAAACTTCACCTTTTCCGCATCTGTGCATCCTGCTGTGGTCAACTCTCTAGCTGTCTTGCGGAGCCAATCATCTGCTACTATCGGTTCAGTGCTACTAGAAAACACCGGCGGATTCAGCCTAAGAAAACGGGCTAAGTGATCAACAGGTAGTGGTAGTGGTGGGTTGTTATTGTTGTTCCCCTGATTCTGATTCTGGACTAGCAACTGCATCAATGTGTTCTGTTGCTGGATCAACTGAGTGAGCTCCGGTGGAAAGGTAAATCCGGGGTCACGTCTTGGAGGCATCTGAGGGTTTAGAAAAGATGAGATTTAAGAATAGAGGGGGTCTAAAGAGAAAACACTACCCATATGCACATGAGGCAAAAGCAAACAATTCACTTCATTCAATCAAACAAGGGCATACAATCGATCTAACTATCTCAAAAGTGCTCAACCTACTATATTTACATGTTGGACTACTACTACTGATGAGGTGGTCTACTAGAAATATTCTTCGGTTGCAGACTCCATGATATCTGCTCCAGCTTCATCAACATAGTCATCATCGCTATCATCTGGATCCGAGTCGATGTCGTCGATGATGATGTAGTCTTCCGGGCGAATCTCCTTGGGTTCATCGTCTTCTTCTACTGGTGTAGGGCCTCCCATAAATATTCCGATTTTCTTGATCAGATCGTCATTCTTCTCCACTAATACTTCGATTTCCTCTTCATATTCTTCACGTGTAGCCTTGAGTTCTTCCTCCAGTTCCTTGATTCTTGTCCTTGCCTTCTTCAGATCTATCATGTCGGTGCACATCTGGTTCTCCTGACGTCGAATGTGTTGGTTTAACTCCTGGATAAAAGCTGCAACTGATCTATCCTTTCTGGTGCTGATCATCTCCCAGTGCTCAGCTCGGCACCCACAAATTCGGTAGATAGTATCCTTGAGATCATTGTGGTAGAGTTCTCCAATGCATCCCATGGCGATGTGAGCTGCCATGCTCTTTCCTAGACTCGAAGTTGCTGCATCAAAAGAAAACTCTATGGGCTCAGTGACTGGCATGAACGTCCTTCCTGGAACTTGAACTTGAATCATCCAGTGCTCTTCTTCAGGTAGAGTGGCGTTGTAGGTTCCGGTGAAGCTTGGTACTCCTATGTTTAGGTATCTAGTGACTTCCTTCAAGTGACGTCCAAAGGGTGTATCTTCATCCGGTTGAGTGAACTTGTTCCTTGCATCCGCCATCCTAAAAGAGTAGAAAAGATGAGAAGTCAGAAAGAGAAGAGAGTGAGTAGTGATCTAGGTCTTTAGCTTAGTGGTCGTGTCCTATAGTCAGCATGTGCTCTGATACCATCTTGTAGTGACCAGACCTCAAATGGTCCAATCTCTGTGCTCAGGTGTTATCCCTGGATCAGTAATGCTGACACCACACAGTACTTGAAGGATTCATAACAGAGTAGCAATCACACACTTATTACATCGAGAGTCTCAACAGAGAACTTATTACAATAAATATGGCTTAAGGCCATCTAATAACGATAACAGCGGAAGGCTTGGAAGATAAGTGAGTCCATCAACTCCAACGGTATCATTGAGTATAGAACCACGACCTAAAACTCCTTAATCATCGTCTGAAAAGTCTGCAACATTAACATTGCAGCCCAAAACGGGTCAGCACATGGAATATGCTGGCAAAGTAACGCATAGAGAGTAATGAAATGAAACAGGCTATTCTATATGCCTATTTGGCTGGTGGAAAGCTCTATGGTTACAATTTTGCGTGAAGCCAATTTTTCCCTACTGCAAAGGAATAAATTTTATTTAACTATGATGGTAGTTGTTAAACATTGAGAATGGTTGACAGCATTCTCAATGCCAATTAAGCATCATCATTAAACAAAACCCAACAAAATTAATTTTAGAGTAACATGTTGAGATTCACATGATAATCCAGGTACTAGATACTCAAGATGTCCATAACCGGGGACACGGCTAATCATGATTAGTTTATACACTCTGCAGAGGTATGCACACTTTTCCCCACAAGACTCGATCGCCTCCGTTTGGTTTCTCGCACTACATGGTGTTTGAGAAGACGGATGACCGAGACATAGTCTTTCAGAAGCGCTAGCACCTTACGAACGGGTAGACCGTACCAACCTACATCCCCTACATCTGCTAGTCTACCACTGTAATAGTTCGCACGACTTAATCAACTATGCTAGAGCCCATAACAGCTTGTGGCTGCACACGGAAGTTTCTAGCATGAATAATCTCATGATCCCTTTGAGCCTGGGTGGCGGTCCATAAAGAAAAACATGCAATCGCTGGAATACCCAGGTGCCTCAATCCACCCAGATGTGTATTTAAGTTGCCACCTTAAGTAAACCATTAATTAACAACTCACATCTATCATGGATACACTCACCCAATCCACGTCTACTAGCCTAGCATGGCATAAAGCAAACATAGAAGTAACTCCCAAAGGTTTGATAATAAAAGGTAATAGGTACTACCTCAACTACTTCCCAAACCCACAATTTAATTAGATCCTAATCATGCAATGTGTGAGGATTGATCTAATGCAATAAAACTAGGTAGAGGGAAAAACATGATCAAAGTGTTACTTGCCTTGCTGATGATCCGGGAAACCTAGCGATTTGAAGTAGCAAGCGCCGCACTCCGGGTACTCTATCGCAAACAAACAAGCATACAATAAGTACTCAACTAATGCACAGGTAAAACTCAAATAAGAGATCTAACCAGAAAGTTCAACTTAAGAACTCTGGTTGGCAAAAAGAATCAAATCGAACAAAGCAACGAAAGACAAACGTCAAAAGAAACAGGCTCCGTTTACTATTCTGGATCTAAGGCAATTTTTACAGTGGCAAAAACTTGTTTGAGTTGGTTAAACGGAAAGAGGGTTTCGAGACGAAACTCCAGGCGCTTGAATCGTCTAATTCCGATAAACGAGCGAAAAGTTAGACTAAAACGAAAATCGGATCAGAAATCGCGATCAGAAAAATCACGGATTTAATCTGAGAAAAAGAAAAACGACGAACGTTCTTTAAAACGAACGAACAGACGAACGCTCGCTAATTAAATAAACCGGAAAAACGATCTATTTAAAAAAACCAAAACTAAAAAAACGAACAAAACCGTCAGAAAATCGAACAGTTTTTCGAGAAAAACCGGCGGCGGCGAGACAACCTCCGGCGGCGGCGGATCTGGCGGGCGGCGATGTCGGCGGC
>NC_057803.1:416693658-416697022 GCF_018294505.1 Triticum aestivum | reverse complement strand
GGTGGGGCGCGGCTAGGCTTGGCCGGGGCCTCGGGGCGCTATAAAAAGGCCCGGATAGGAGGAGTCCTGGCCGGTTATGGCCCAAGGTCGGTTCAGACTTTTTTTTAAAAATAATTACGCTCAGAAAAAAACAAAAGAAATACTAAACTGACTCCAAAAATCCTGAAATAAAATTTCCCCGGCTTCTAAAATCAAGCCGCACAGGATGAACATTTATTTGGGGCCTAAATGCAATTTTGAAAAACGTGCATTTTTCCCTAATACAAATAAAATAGCAAATAAAACCAAAATAAAATCTTATTTGATTTTTTATTAAAACCCCAATATTTCTTTATTTTTGGGAAAGTCATTTTATTCCCTCTCTCATAATTTTTATAATAGAAATAATTGAAGATAAAATAAATAAAATCAAATGATCCTATTTGCAAAATTTGAGAGAACTCAAATATGAAAATAACGAAATCCCCAACTCTCTCCGAGGGTCCTTGAGTTGCGTGAAATTTCTAGGATTAATCAAAATGCAATAAATATGATATGCAATGATGATCTAGTGTATAACATTCCAAATTGAAAATTTGGGATGTTACAGCCCCAGTGCTCTTGGTTGAGAAGAAGGATGGATCCTTGAGAATGGTTGTTGATTATCGTGCATTGAATGAAGTAATGACTAAGAACAAGTACCCACTACCAATGATCAATGATTTGTTTGACCAGCTACAAGGAGCTAAAGTATTCTCCAAGATCGATTTACGATCAGGGTACCACCAGTTGAAGATCCAAGAAAAGGATATACCTAAGATAGCCTTCACCACAAGGTACGGGCTATATGAGTATACGGTTATGTCATTTGGATTGATTAATTCCCCTGCCTATTTCATGAGTATGATGAATAAGGTATTCATGGAATTCTTGGATAAGTTTGTTGTGGTGTTCATTGATGATATTTTGGTATACTCGAAGAATGAAGAGGAGCACAAGGAGCATTTGTGTTTAGTTCTCGAGAAGCTCAGGGAACATCAGTTATACGCCAAGTTCAGCAAGTGTGAGTTTTGGTTGAAGGAAGTAGGATTTCTTGGACATGTTATATTAGGAGAAGGTATAGCAATAGATCCTACCAAGGTGCAGTCTGTCACTGATTGGCTTGCGCCCACCTCAGTTGGAGAGATCCGCAGTTTTCTTGGACTCGCGGGATATTATCGGAGGTTCATTGAGAACTTTTCTAAGATTGCGAAGCCTATGACGGAGTTTCTGACGAAAGACGCTAAGTTCAAATGGACATATGAATGTGAAGCAAGTTTTCAGGAGCTAAAGAAACGTTTGGTTACAGCCCCAGTGCTGATTCTGCCGGATATACGCAAGGATTTCCAATTGTATTGCGGCGCATCTCGCTTAGGACTTGGAGGTGTACTTATGCAAGACGGAAGAGTTGTTTCATATGCCTCACGTCAGCTTCGACCGCATGAGTTGAATTATGCCACGCATGATTTGGAGTTAGAAGCTGTAGTGCATGCACTCAAGACCTGGAGACATTTTCTTATTGGAAATCATTGTGATGTGTACACAGATCATAAGAGTTTGAAGTACATTTTTCACACAGAAGGAGTTGTATCTCAGGCAACAGAGATGGTTGGAGCTTATAAAAGATTATGATATGAAGTTGCACTATCATCCAGGCAAGTCCAATGTCGTAGCAGACGCTTTGAGCCGGAAGAGCTACGCCAATACCCTCGTAAGCGGAGGTTTACCAAAGGAGTTAGCCGAAGATCTCAGGGAGCTTCGTTTGGAGATAGTCCCCAGAGGTTTTGTTGCAACAATGGAGGTTCAACCAACATTATTGGGAAAGATTTGAGAAGCTCAAAAGGATGATAAGGAAATTGTTGAGATAAAGGAGAAGATGAGCAAAGGAAAAGCCAAGGGTTTTCATGAGGGCAAGCACGATACCTTATGGTTTGAGGACTGTGTTTATGTGCCCAATAATGCAGAGATCAGGAAGTTGATACTTCAGGAAGCTCTTGACTCGCCATATTCGATACACCCCGGAAACACCAAGATGTATTTGGATTTGAAGGAGCATTTCTGATGGACTGGTATGAAGAAGGATATTGCCGAGTATGTAGCCGTATGTGATGTATGTCAGAGAGTGAAGGCAGAACATTAGAAGCCAACAGGATTACTGCAGCCTATGTCGATAACCGAATGGAAGTGGGATAAGCTTGGCATGGATTTTATCACCGGATTACCCAGGACCCGATCGGGATATGATTCTATCTAGGTAGTAGTGGATCATTTGACCAATGTGGCTCACTTATCCCAGTGAAAACCACCTATACTAGTGCGAAGTTGGCCAAGATATATACGACCAGGATCGTATGTCTGCATGGAGTTCCGAGGACCATCGTATCAGATAGAGGGACCCAGTTCACTTCAAAGTTTTGGCATCAGTTCCACCAGACTTTGGGAACCAGGCTAGAGTTTAGTATAGCCTTTCATCCACAGACAGATGGACAGACCGAGAGAGTCAATCAGATTCTGGAGGACATGTTGAGAGCTTGTGCGCTAGATTATGTATCTAGTTGGGATGATAATTTGCCTTACGCAGAGTTCTCATACAACAACAGCTACCAAGCCAGTTTGAAGATGGCACCTTTCGAAGCTTTGTATGGAAGAAGGTGAAGGACACCGTTGATGTGGGATGAAGTTGGAGACCGAAGAGAAGGTTAAGTTTATTCGAGATAGACTGAAAGTAGCTCAGTCCAGACAGAAGAGTTATGCAGATTCAAAACGCAAGGAGGTAGTCTACAAAATCGGAGACAGAGCATATCTTCGAGTGTCACCTCTGCGAGGAGTTAAACATTTTGGAGTTAAGGGAAAGTTATCCCCGAGATTTGTAGGACCATAACGAGTTTTGGAGTGGAGGAGTTCATGGGAGAAGTGGGAGAAGTGGCCTACAAGTTGTAGGCCACTTCTCCCATAAAGTTTAACTTCCTGGAGTTAAGGTTAAGTTTCAAAAATTGCATTTTTTTGGCCAAGAAAATGTTCACCATGTTCTAAATTTTCTATTTAGACGGTGAAAATTGTTTTTGGAATTTTTTAGAATTTTTTATTTCTTTAGGATTTTTCTTTGGCGGAATCTATTTTAAAAAAAAAAATGTTCGGACCGACTCGGCCGAAGCCCAGTCGGCCCAGCGCCGCTCCCCCCGACCCCGGGCCGTTCTCCCAGCGCCGTCGCCACCTCGGACTCCCGCCGCCGCCTTGCCCCCTCCTCCAAGCCGCCCCCTCGTCCTTATAAGCTGCTGCCGCCGCCCCCACTTCGCCACACCGAGCCGCCGCAGCAAGCAGCAGCAGCGCCCGCAGCCCCACCGCC